>NC_069717.1:560825-588325 GCF_027358585.1 Pangasianodon hypophthalmus
CTTCCGGAAAGTCCCGAGCTTCAAACTGCAGTGACTGTGATATTGAGCTGGAAATCGGTCACCTGGCCTGACTGTCACACGAATGTTTAAGAAATAAACTGAAACTGAAAGGAATTATTGTTTTATTTTCACACATTTATATTCAGCTTTAGTCAAAATGCTTTAATTTGCATCTGTGTGTAGAGTTATTCACTATTTCACTATTTAAATGTTAATCATTAACAGGTCACGCATGTCGACTTCACTACCTAATACACAATCCTCAACAATCTGCCTTCCATAAACCCCTTCACAGCTGTTTACTCTGCGTGTGTGTGTGTGCGTGTGTGTGTGTGTGTGTGTGTGTTCCCTTCTTTTTCACACACACGCAGATACATGATCTTTTCCTTTTCCTGGACTCAGAGGAAACGTCCTCTGTAAAGAAGAAACAAAAGGGATCTCGGTTCTTCCTGAAGATAAGAGCAAGGTGTGATGTTCAGTTTCGTGTTCAGTGTGTGGAGACGCTGTAAAGAGCGCGTCAGGAAAAGAAGCCTGTGTGCTGGTTTTTCTTCCAGATGTTTAAGCATGAGTTAATAATCTTGTTAATATATTCCTAGATTAAAAAGCTACTTTATCAGCTCCACCTTCTTATAAGTCATGGAGTAGAATCACTGCCTGCAGTCCGTCTGCAGCTGGGCACAATCCTTCCCACATCTGCGTCTGGACCTGAATTTCACAGATAAAGCACGTCTTGTTTTACAGGAAGGGAAACCGTCCTTTTTATATTTTTGACATGAAAACACAGAGGAAGTAGCTGCAACTCGAACCAGAGGAAGTGCTGATGAGGAAACGTTCATTTTGTTTTAATACAATAGAACATCATACCTTATGATACGTGTTCTTTATAGAGTAAAGAATAATAAACGACAGACGCATACATGTGCTAAAACATTAGAGGTAACAGTAAAAATCAATTTTTACCCAAAGATAATCACACTAACAGACCGTGTGCTTGTAGAGAAATCATCCACAGCGGGGTGGTGTGATGCGGCTCGACACACAGCGGCGGCACTGTTCAGTGCTGCAGTGCTTTATTCTGCTTATACCACAGCCATTCACCACACATCATGCGTTTTAACGGTTTATAGTCAGATTTAATGCTGTGGAACGTCTGAGAGACGTCCTGAAGATGCCCGAAAACGTACAGCTTTACTTCTGACTGCTACAAAGCGCTGACACTGGAGACTCCTTCCATACATGTTACATAAACATCTCCTTACTCCTTACAGAAAACTTCATCATATCAATGATTAAACTGTACACGTCCCTGTGACTGAGCTGTTACTATAGAAACCATAACGTGTTAGAGCGAGCGCATTAATATAAACCTGTCGTTCATGTTACAGCCGAAATTACATGAAAATAATGCACACCTACTGACCAATCAGATTCAAGAATTCAACGATGCTGTGGTCTAAGATGAGATAATTCAATACAGTATTATATAACAGGATATAATATATGATATGAGACAATGATATCAGTCTATATTAATCAGATTTATCTGAAATTCAGCTTGAGCTCAATTAAAAACGACGTGAAATGTAAATTTCCTTCTGTAATGTGACGCAGTTCCGAGTGAAACAGGACACGTGGCCGGGAATAACGCTGCTTTTATCCAGGTTCATGTTATTAGAACAATTTTGTGTTTTAGGTCATTTTGAAAAATAAATCCTGTATATTTGTGACCAGAAGGTAAAAAAGATCCCTTTAAATATGATATAATAAGATTTTTAATGTCAAATGTATCTGAAATTCACCAGCAGCACCATATAATGTGGGAAAAAAACTCCAAAATAACTCCTAGTACACACTCACACACACACACACACACACTCACACACACACACTCACACACACACTCACACACACACACTCACACACACTCACACACACACTCACACACACACTCACACACACACTCACACACACAGTAACAAATTATTATTTACTGCATAATGGAATAGTTAAAGACTTTAAATATACTCATTTACTGAACACAGCTCACAGTCTCACTGTTAAACATAAGCCGTGTGTGTGTGTGTGTGTGTGCGCGTGTGTGTGCGCGCGTGTGTATGTGTGTGTGTGTGTGCGTGTGTGTGTGCGCGCGTGTGTGTATGTGTGAGTGTGTGTGTGTGTGTGTGCGTGTGTGTGTGTGTGCTATTGATGGAGAAATTCCTGGATGTATTTTGTTCTTCAAAGACTTTTTTTTCCAACTTTTCTCGCCAGCTGCAAGGAAACACCCGCAGTCCCGCTGCTTACACACACACACACACACACACACACACACACGCACACACGCACACACGCACACACGCACACACGCACACACGCACACACACACTCACACACACACACACAGCAATCAGTCCTGAGTTAAATGTTAAATGAGCACCTGTAGTGTGTATTTGACACTGATGTGCATGTGACATCACTGGTGTTAGATTTACACTTAAGGTGTTAAATTAATACCTGTCTCCTACTGGGGAAACACACACACACACACACACACACACACACACACACACACACAAAACACAGGTCTGAATATCTGTTCTCTGATCTCGTCAGGAAATCTCTTCTCCTCCTCAAAACATGCACAGAGTCACAGATCCACACCCACACACACACCTACACACACACACACCTACACACACACACACACACACACACACACACACACACACACACAGACAGACACACAGACACACACACAGACACACACATACACCTGGTTAAAGTGCTTTGATAAGTTTTGTTTATTTTTCTAATCTCCCACTGTTCCACTCCTTTCTTCTCGTCTACTCTCCAGAGAAACAGAACACGGTGAATAAACGAGTTTCCACAGAGCCAGAGACCAGAACTCAGATTCTCCATCACACCGTTCTCTTATTCAACTCAAAACCAGTTTCCACTGAAGCCTTATGAATAATAATAATAATAATAATAATAATAATAGAAACTCTTCACCCCAAATGCACACTATCATTTGATTGAACACAAACGCGGCTATAAATCTGATTGTGTTAAACATTTAATAAGTAAAAAATATGTGATATGTTTATCATTTTAAAAATAAGAACAAAATCTAAAAAAATTACCATATATAAATATTAATATATAAATATTTATAAGATTAAAGTGGTTTCTGTTATTACTGATGGCTGTAATGGAGTGAGGAAGCCGAGACTGTTATGATTTAAACTTTTACAGGTGAGCGAGAACCTGCTGAAGGACAAAGCTAAAGGTCGTGTTTATCACCTGGGCTTAAAAGCCTCGACATCGGATACTCTCTCTCTCTCTCTCTCTCTCTCTCTCTCTCTCTCTAGTTAATGATCAGTCTCAGTGAAACTGTGCCAGCCTGACACACACACACACACACACACACACACACACACAGTATGGGCTGCTAGGTGTGACTCCGTCCAGCTTGACCCTTAAACATCCCGACTTCTGACTCGACTGTTTAAATTTCAAGCTCTTTTTTTTTCAGTTTTCGACGAGATGACATCATCAAAAAGAGCCAAGCGTAAACACATTCCAAACTTAAATAAAAACTGTTACACGCAGTGTGTAAGCTGACACTGGAGGTAACTGTAGTGTGTGTGTGTCACTCCACACCTCTCTATACAGGTAACAATTACGCTTTAACAAGCAGCAAACATTTAAACAAACAGGAAGAGTGTTTTAGCCGAGAGTGTGAGTCAGCAGGTACGCACAGCGTGTACGTGTTTCTCTAACGAAACACAGATAAGATAGCAGGGAGAATATCCAGTTACACCCTTTTCACCCCGTAATAATTCTCTACGTTAACAATTAGGCACAATCATTACGGTAAGATCCCGACCGGACAGCTGCGCCCATACTGTACCACTGCTTTAATATCACAGTACTGAAAAATTGGTTACTTAATTTACATAAAGCTCCAGCATGATAAAATATATACAGGCACTGGAGTGTAGGAATACAGGAATTCTTTAAAGGTGCAATAGGCAATTTTTTTATTTCTTACTTGTACAAATAAACTGGAAAATCACGGTTTAAGCCAAGATCTCAGGACACAAGTACGGCCTGGCTGAGAAAACCCGATCAGAAAACTGCGTTACGGTCCGGAATGCTCGTTTGTGTTTGAATAAGCCTCCTGTCAGTCATTTTACAGACACTCCTTAATGCCCCTTTACTCCGCCCTCATGCTAACATGCTAATACCACAGTTCAGCGCTCATAAGAGCTTATTACAAGGAATAAAGGAGTGCACTCGTGACTACACTTATAAACCATTACAACCTGGGTGTTTATAGTGTTATCCTTGCACATGCTAACTCTAGTTGAACCATTGGAGGTTCTGGAGGCGGAGCTTCGTGCTCATGGGCGGGAATAAGGGCGGGCTCATGGAGGCATTTTTAATTTTTTTTTTAATTGCTTCATATCGCATTTCCTTTGTGCTTCTTGCAACATTTTTTTTTTAAACCTCTTTAAACACATCTCAGATTCGTTTTTAAATACTGATTATTACGTTTAGTTTATCTTCCTGCACTTTTATTCTCCTGTTTCATATTCCGCTCTCCTATCCTGAACACGTGTAACGGAGTTCACTGTTGCCTGGAAATGAAAAGTGAAAAGCGTTTTGTTGCAGAAATGGCGATGGATAAATCAGTGCAGTGGGATTTCTGACCCGAGTGGAATGTAAACATACCCAGTCCTCCACGTCTCTGCCCTCGGGGCCGCCGGTCAGCGGCTCGTCCCAGTACGCGTTGTGTTTTCCGTAGCGCCAGATCTTACTTCTCGTTTTATAGGAGAAGACCGCAGCTACGACCAACGCAATCACCACCAAGAAGCCACACACCATCGCCACGGCCTGAGAGAGAGAGAGAGAGAGAGAGAGAGAGAGAAATATCCAGTAAACATAGTCTTAATGACACATCTTAATCAGAGACATGGCTTATCTATAGGAGGGAATTATTTCTGTATAAAGCTCCGAATGAAGTTAAAGTTTCTCTGTAAGCGTAGCAGATGAGCGCTAGTTCAGATTATCCTTCACACCATGGACGCGTTTTCTTTACAGTAGAGCATCGAATTAACACAAACACTGGTTTTATTTTATTAATCCAACACATCAAAATAATGAATTAAAAGTGTGGTAAAACCTCCTACATCTCACACACGTTACAATTTCATCAGTGCGATTTAGTGACTCATGACTTCGTTAACTGTTGGAGCACGACTTACAATATGCTGGATCAAGTGCTATTCTATGAGCTGCTGAATATTGAGTGTGGAAGCCATTTTGTGAAATTAAACCAGTGATTAATGTGATAATTACAACTAAGACTATTCATATAAGGCTCAACATATTGGAAGCATATGTATCTACATATTATTTTTTTCATTTTTAAATAGTTTCTCATTTTTATGTTACAGCAAAGAAAAAAATGCTATTTCCTTCATCAGTCTGTATTTTCTATTCCTGATTTTTTTCAGGTTTAAAGCTGAGTGTTTGTGTTTAAAGGCGGTGGTCTAGACGCTGTTTAAAAGCTCCCTCTTCCTCCTCTTCTTTTTCTTCTTCTGTCTCAGATGCTTCTACTCACTCGAGAGAAATCTGGCAACCTCAGCGGTGTGAACTGAACACAGGTGATTTTAATAATCTGAATGTGAAAATCCACTTAAGCATCTGCGCAACCCGACTCTGAATACCAGGAACTTTCCTCAGGGAAATACTGATGTTATGTTAAAATATAGTTTATTCTTCTATTTACTTTTGTGACTATATTAGCCATGGCTTGCTTACAGACCAGATCTGTGCTTTCATGAAGGGTTTTGAATCACTGGTGGAATGTATTTTAAGGCGCTAATATCAGTGACAGAGTAGAGAAGTCAGTGGTTTACCTCCTGAGGATCGACGTAGCAGTAGTGATAGAGGTACTGGTTGTAGAGAGGGAATCCTCCGCCCACTCCCGTCACACTGTTCCCATACAGGCTCTGACACATCATCAGCATGGGGTTGTAGAGCGCGCTGGCCGAGCTCTGAGCCATGGGGTTCACCCCTACGATGTACACGATACTGATGATGCCCTGCAGCACGGCCAGGATGACGGAGGACACCAGCACGATCAGGTAGAACTTCCTGCTCCGGATGGCCCGCGTTTTGGAGAAGGTAGCCACGAAGATGGCCAGCGCCACGATGAAGTTGATGGCAGCCATGGCGATCATGGCGGTTTTAGCGGAATACGGGCTCACGTAGTTGTAGCCTCCATAGTACCCGGAGCCGTAGTACCCGGATCCATAGTACCCGGATCCGTAGTAGTTAGACCCGTAGCTGCCGAGACCGTACCCAGAACCGAGGCCATATCCGGTTCCGTAGCCGTACTGCATATCCCAGACGAGCGTCGACGCAACGCAGGCGAAGATGCCGAGACACAACACCACGATGACACCTTCCATGATCTTGACGATTCCGGGAGGAGAGGTCCATTTGTAGAAATGTTGTGGTACTTCCTCTTCTATATAGTACGACCCGGGAGGAGGGGGGTAGGGGTCGAACTCGCTCTGAGGGGGGAGCAAACTGCCCTGGGGTCCGTAACTGTTTGTCGGAGGGCTGTACATGGGGGGGCTGTCGTACGGCTGTTTCTCAAACATCGCGGCGACACCTGTTTAAAAAATAAATAAATAAAAAGTAAATTGCTTAATAGAGTTTTCCCGTGTTGCTAAACAGAGAAAAAACTGAATCATCAAAATGGAACAATGGATTCAAGTAAAACTTCACAAAAACAAGACCAACAGAGTTAAACATAAAATAAATCTCCGCTCGTGTGACTTCGTTCTTCACTTAAAAACAATCAAAGATAAAATAATGTATGGCAGATTAATCCCATAATGGGAATTCTGTTCTCTGAACGCACCTGACATCCGGATTAGTTTAGTCGGATTAAGTTAACTGAGATATCTGTAAACAAACATTCATCTAACTTACAGCCTGAAAATGACAGATTTTTTTTCTTTTTTTCTTTTTCATTTTTAGAAATTTTAGAAATTAGAAATCTTTGTTGTATGGAGTTTGACAGCTCCAAAATTTTATATATTTGAAAATATAATATATATGCATAAAATAATAAAGTATATTTTTCCTGTGGTACAGTTAGGCTAATAAACACACAGCGTCTACTTTTCCCTGGAAATCCTGAATACTTCAGCTTTGGCCTAATTTACATAAAATCTGCATTTTTGAGATTTGTATTTAAAGTTTTTTTATCCAAAAAATCTCTAAATTTTAACCTGTAGTTTCAAATGACGTGTAAAATTAAAAAGGTCAAATTTCTTAAATGAACCACAATAAAAAAAAAAAATTTAATGAGGTGTTTATAATTTTAAAACATGAAATTCATAGTCAAATACTTTCGCCAGCTTCTGAGCCAAAAACTACCAAAACCTGTTATTATCAGTTATTAAACTCTAATACACTTTATTTTTAAATTAATTTACTCAAATAATCACTCTTTACTAACAAACATTCAAAGAAAAATTCTTTACTAAGTACAGATTAGTGTGTTCGTATTGCCTAAAATGAGTAACAATTTTATAGAAAGCATTTTAAAGAAAGAATATTAAAGTAAGAATATTAAAGAATTTTAAAGAAATAAGTTGAAAGTAAGAAGTTTAAAGTAAGAAGTTTAAAGTAACAATATTAAAGTAAGAATTTTAAAGTAAGAAGTTTAAAGTAAGAAGTTTAAAGTAAGAAGTTTAAAGTAAGAAGTTTAAAGTAAGAAGTTTAAAGTAAACCACACAGCGAGGAGGAGAATGAAATCTATGACATCATCACGATTTGGACTGAACAGGATGTTTTCAGTGCAGTACTCTGACTTTTGGACTCCAGCGTAGTGACCGAGATAAACAAAGCCCAAACTGAAACTGTTCCAGATCTTCCGCTGGTATTCGAGCAGCCGTGTGAGGTAACGGGAGACGGAGACGGCCGTACCACCGCTCTCTCGGTTTCTACACACAGCCAGTGTTTTGTGTCCTGAACGGTGGGAGTGCTCCCTCAGAATAGCCCATTGTCCACCTCGCAGGCTGAAAAGACCAGATTGTGCCGTCTGTATTTTTTTTCTAAGATCAGAGGAAACTCACGCTACGCTGAAAACACAGATTTTCTTTTAGCGGCGCTGCTCAGAGAAACTTCAGGACAATATCATTCAGGAGCGTTATTATTAAATACACTGACGAATCCTAAGCTGTTTGGGGTGGATTATGATTTATTACTACAACACGTCTACTGAGAGACTTTGGCCACCAAAGCCTGAAGGAATGTGGTGTAAAATATTTTAAAATGTTTAAAGAGTTATAATAAACATTCAGCAATGTTTGAAATGAAAATAAAGATAGAAATGAAATAAAACAGCACTTCAAAAAAAAAAAAAAAAGATCTAAACTGATCAGATGCATCTGAGAACTGTCCTAGTGGGTGTGGCCTAATATTCTAATGAGCATGCTTGATTGACAGCCTTCAGTCTGAGACTCCGCCTGCAATACCACTACTGACATAACGAACTGCGAGGATTAGGACTATCTCAAGCCCCGCCCACATTTCGTTACTGTTGCTTTTACAGCAGCCCAAAGCTAGTATTTTCTTTTAAATGTCTTTGTGTGTCATTTATCGGCACATTCAACGTTTAAAATTCAAAATACGTTCACAGGGAATGTTACGTTTACATGCAGCCGAATAATTCACTAACAATCCAACTGAGAGATTAATCAGAATAAAAAAAAAAAACAGAGCTGCGATTAAAGAAAATTATTTGAACAATTTAGTAACAATTTTACAGAAAGCATTTTAAAGTAAGAATTTTAAAGTAAACCACAGAGAGGAGGAGAATGAAATCTATGACATCATCACGATTTGGACTGAACAGGATGTTTTCTTACGTTCTGTTTACGTCAGCGTGATCCGGAGATCATCTCATGCAGAACACACTCTCGCATAAACACGCACATTCTTCACAGTGCACTTTGAGGTAATAAGGAGATTTTTTCTCCATCTCTGCTATCGTATCTGTAGCTATCTCGCGAGCTAGCCGTCCTCCTCTTGGTGGATTTCAGATGAGTGTCGTAGCAGCGCTCACACTCGGAGATTTTCTCACAGCTTTGCCGTAGGCTGTGTTTCGCAGTGGCACTAACTCGCATCACGCTACGCGTTCGATCTCAGCTCACGCCCGGAGAGTTCTTTTACGATGTGCGATTTTCGCGTACGAAAGCAACACGGAGCTGAAGCTCACACAGTGTAAAGCTTTGGGCTGCGTGTAAACAGTTCATTCAGAATCCATTGTAATGAATTTATTCAGATTGATGGAAATCTCTGCATGTAAACACAACCACTGAGGATTTTGGTAAACATGTTGAAAGCATGACGACGGTTGCTAAGCGGTGATTTGACGGAGTGTCTCTAGTTTAGCGAGCCTCGAAAAAGACCGTATTAATAAAAGCAGAACGTGGCAGGAACATGAACCTCATTAGAGAGCGTTACGGAGTTAAGCTCCCTCAGGCCTCAAAGACTTTTCAGGACGGCTAAATAAATCGCTTTAATCACACAAATCATGACTTTTCATGTTTAATCATGCAGCTCTGATTTAAACTTCTGGTATCTCGACAATACTCTACATCCTCGCTGACCTGCTGTAAGCTTGGAGAAAAACATTTGTTCCATTTTCTACATTTATCTCGAGCTCTGCTGTGTTACTGGAAGTTAGGAGAGTTTTATGATCTGAGATAAGGTTCCTGATTATCAAAACTGTGCATAAAATGGCCACGTTACAGCACGTGACTCATAAAGTCAGTCAAGAGGTGAGATTTAACCTGAACAAATATCTCTCTACATGACTTCACACTTCAGAGAGAAATCAGTGATGACATCAAACGTGTTGTTGAACTTAGGAATAGTGTAAAAATCTGGGACATGTTCTTCATACGAGATTACTGAGACAGCTGGATCACACAGTCTTGATATATCATCTTTTTTTTCAGATAACTTAATCCAGTTAAACTGATCCAGTTCCGAGGTTTGCGTAAACAACCAAATTCACACTGAGAATGATCAGGATTAGTAAATCTGTCTAACATCGTTTTATCTTGGTTTTGTTAAAGTGACGCACAGAGAACAAAGGCCCAGGTTTACTTTCTCTACTTTATCGACCTGCTACAGTGACGTTGTCATGGTGTTGTCGTGAATCAGATGGTGAGAGTGTTATAATGCGTTATAAAGGGCTGGGAATTCCGCACAATGGCGACTCCAGAGGGGTTTAAATTTCACTGGTCAGAAAAAAAACACAACAGATTCACAAAGAACCCCTGAACTAAGCAGCCAAACTGGATGGAGTTGTCCTGAGAACACACACACACACACACACACGCACACACACACACACACACACACACACACAGTCCAGTTACCATGGTAACCGTGCTCAGTCAAAGTGACTTTTTGCTACAACAAAAGCGAGTGACTCTGCGGAGACGGGGAGACTGTTACTCCACTCCGTCTGCATTCCTGCGTCAGCCGGGCGCGGAGCGAGGAGATATTACAGCAACACGATGATCCATCAAATATTAATCTCCTCATAAAGTACAGAATTACAGCAGGTCTGCTGCCTCTAACCACCTCCGTTTAGCAAGGAAGCTAACATGTTAAACGTGGTAGTGTGTGTGTGTGGTGCAATGTTGACAAACCGTCCGCCAATCACAACTCTCCTCCAACAACCAATCAGAAACAGATCCTGATAAGATCAGAGGATGATTAACACAAACTCTACAGGGAAAAAAGATGAGCTGAAAATATACAAGGTGACCCGGAAGGTAATAAAGCGTTTAATATCGTGTTTAAATACAAACAAGCTAATGAAGAATGAACCATCGTCTAAAAGAGAACCAGTTCAGGTGCAGATCTTCTCCCTGAGGAACTCTCCCAATCACATCTGCTCAGCGGGACTGCGGTTCCACTCACGTACAGGGTAGAGGGGTGCCAATACTTTGTGCAGCGCAGTATATGGACTACAGTCAGCATTTGTACACCTGTGTAAAGGTGAAACTGATAAAATGGATAAAACGGCACAAACGTGACGATGTGAGGAAAATTTCACAACACGCAGCACACAACTGAAGCGACGGCTAAAGTTCCACATTTTTATTAACATTTACATAAAAAAGAACGAGGAAGTGCAGATAATAATAAATTTAAACTTTCACGCACTTAGCTACATGATACTCTGAGTAACAATAAACTGAAATCAAATCAAATCACTTTACAGAAACTTTAATGCGCACAGTTTATCCCACAGCGCTGCTGAATTCCGGATTCTGATTGGTCAGAAGGAGTTGATTAATTCTCTTTTACGCTATCGTTTCTATAGTAACAGCTCGTTCACAGACTTGTACAGCAGACGCTCCACTAATAAGACACAGATTAAAACCATTGATACGGTGAGATTTTCTGTAAGGAGAGTGTGCGTTTATGTAACATGTATGGAAGGAGTCTCCAGTGTCAGCGCTTTGTAACAGTCAGAGGTGAAGCTGTAACTGTAAGTTTTCTGACGTCTTCAGGACAGAGGAGTTTACGCTTCTTTGCGGTTTCTCAGTAACATGCAGAACAAGCTGCGTTTTTATTTTTTTGTCTTATTAACTTCAAGAGAGAGAGAAAGATGAGGCTGTTGAGGGAACGAGTGTTTATAGCTGCTATGCTAATGCTAGCTGTTAATGCAACTCTAAACTATAAAGAAATTGAGATTGTTGGTAAATTGCAGTGGTGTAAGAGGAATAAAACACTCAGGGACGTGCTGTTAGAGGAAAATAAATCAACCTAGGGGTGGTAATAGTAACTCCGCTTCATCTCACACACACACACACACACACACACACACAGTGTTTGCTATTTACTCATTACATTATATATAAATACAATGCAATATAAACATATTACGTGTTTATACACAATATGATAATGATTTCATATATATATTCATACTGTGTGTATAATTATTAGGCAAGTCGATATTCTGATCAAATATCTTTTCATTATATTCTTAATAATTACTTTCATAAGTATAATCATTTTAAGGTGAGGTGTAATCGTTGATGAGGGAAGGTGAAGCTTAAAGAGAGCGAACACCTTACACTCAGACGCGCAGAATTATTAGGCAGATTTTTACTACAGGTAAAAAAAAGAAAAGACTTAGCTGAACACTGAAAAGTCAAAACTTACAAAATGCTTATCAGAGGGATGCAGCACTCTAAAAGCTTTTAAACTATTAAAGCGTGACCATCGGACAATCAAACAGTTTGTTAATAAAAAAAAAAGGCGCAAATTAACAGCAAAATTCTTCTGCGAAGAATTAAGCGTGAAACCATCAGGAACCCTTTAGTCTCCGATGCCACCGTGTTCCAGAGTCTGGAGAAGTGTCAGGTGTCAGGTTCTCCGAGACTGGGCAAAGGGAAGGAAGACTGAAACACTGAAACACTGAAACATGACCTCCACTTAACAAAAATCACAAGCTGAAGCATCAAGATCAGGCCATAAAATACACAAAGAGGGACTTTTTGAAGGTTTTATGGACAGATGGAATGAGAGCGAGTCTTGACGGAGCAGATGTCTGGACCGTGGATGGATCACTGATGGACACAGAGCACCACTTCGATCAGGAGACAGCAAGGTGGAGGCGGAGTAACGGTGTGTGCTGCCATCATTAATGACGAGCTTTTTGGGAAGCAGATGGACTGAAAACGAGCTCTCAGAGTCTCAGAGCTACTGCCAGTTTCTGGACCACGCTTTCTTCAAACAGTCACACGAGAAGAAGTCAGCAGCGTTCAGGAAGACCATGATGCAGGACAACGCTCCATCACACGCATCCAGGAAGGCTTCAGAGAAGACACAATAACGACCTGCACTCGTTCCTCACCTGATTAACACGCATCCATGTTAAGAAAGAAAGCGTCTTCCAGAAACTTACAGTAGCTCTGAGAGTTCGTTTTCAGTCCATCTGCATCTAAAGCCAAGTGAGAACTCACGAGCCCTTCTCAAGCGCGAGGTTTACAGAGGGAGAAAGCAGTGTACGTGTCTGAACAGCATCTGGGAGGCTGCTTCAGCTAAAATTAGTCCAGAACAAAGAAATTCTACAGACTTGGAGACTCACGAACGGCTCTGAAAAGACGAGTGGCCACGCTGACCACGGGATACTCCGACAAGCCAAAAACAGCTACTTGTCTGATGTTGTACTTTTTTTCTATTATTTATATGATTAAACTTTCTTGTTTACTGTTACACTCTGAAATAAGTGGAGAAAAATCCTTTATAATAATAATTAAATATAAATGATAATTGCCTAATAATTGTGCGCACAGATATTTGAGAAAGTTCCTCTGAGAGAGACAAATCTCACTTCTTTTTGTTAAACGTTTTTTTAAACAAAATAAAGTTTGTGACTCACTGATAGCGCTGATTCTCTGCAACAGTAAAATTAATCATGAAAAACATAAATTATGCAGTATGTGTGTATATATATATATATATATATATATATATATATATATATATATATATATATATATATATATATATATATAATATTAACAATAAACAGTATTGCTAGATGTTAAAATGTTTGTTCTTTTACCACTTTGAATTTTATATTCTTTTGTGTCTTTGTGTGTGTGTGTTAAAATTTTTTTTTTTTTTTACCACTTTGATTTTTATATTCTTTTGTTTTTTATATATAAACGAATGTCTTTGTTGAGTTGTGTAGTTATTTGTTTGGTCACTTTAAAGTCAGAAAAACAAAAGTAAGTACAGTGATATAATTATTATCGTGTATCATAAACAACAATAAAACAACACTGACTATTTTGTTTTTTATCACACAGCACTAACACTAACACACTCTCATTTATGTATATGTGTAAAAAATACATTTACAGACGCAGTAAAATATCGAAAGTAATCTGAAGTAGATAAAACTGTCCACATTTGACTGCAGTAAGAATATAAACTATAGTGGAATAAGAGCAGACCGCCGCGCGCGCAGTACACCTGTCTTACCTGAGACTCTGTAATGTCCGAATCCGGCTTTTATTCCCTCCTTTAGCTCCTTTTAAAGTCTCTGTAGCTCCTTAAAGCCTTATAAAGTTTCTCTCTTCAGGTAAAGACGTTTAAATTCTTTTTTAAAAGCTGAAATAGAGAGAGATTTTCAGCCCTGCTCACTCACACACTCAGCGCACTAACTCTCTGTTATTCCTCTATTACTCTTACACACACACACACACACACACACACACACACACAGTAACAGGGCGCTCAGGTGGGCGGGCACTGAGGAACCCAAAATGGCGCCGATGTAGTGCACTAAGTAGGGAGCAGGAGCCGATGTTTCACTCTTTTTGAAACACAGCCATCAGCTTCACAGCGCGGCTTCCGCACCGAGGCTGTGTTACAAATCACTTAATACCACTAAACATTTAAATACCACTTAAACCACGACACAACACACCTAATGCGCTGTTTATTGAGGTTTGAAACACAACACTCTAACAATGAGACTGTTATAACAGCGCGAGGCACAAACTCGCTCGCGCGTACAAGCGGTGGCTAAACTGTTAGCAAGCGGCTCGATTTTTACCTCAGCAAGTGCCCTGTTTTATTATTTGTTTATTTCTTCTAATTTAAAATTTCTTCAGATTTTTATTCAGATTCTTCTTATCATTTGCCTTACTGAGTAAGTAGTGCGTGATTTGGGACTTAACCCACATCCCACAAAATAAATAAAGGGTTTAGGTTACAGAACTCAGTAGCTGAGAGTTAGGCGTGTTCCTATTGGACAGATTTGTCGGGAGGCGGAAACAGGAAGTGGTGCCATGGCCATGACACACACACACACAAACACACACACACACACACACATCTTATGCCCCTTTTTGGCTTCCATGGCAACCCCCACCACACCTGTTGAAAAACAAAACTCCAACATTGGTTCAATCAGACAACTTTCTCTTAACTCTGGTATATAAAGCTTTTTTGAGGCTCACAGTTCAGTCTGTAGCAGCACAATGGCCAGGAGTTCTGCTGCATGTGAAGCTCTGGACTTCATATCTGACCATGACAGTGATGAGGAGGAGAGAAGCCAGGCTGACAGTGAGGAGGCTTTAGAGGAGGAAGTATCAGAGGTTGAGGATGACACAGAGTACAACCCAGAGGAGGAAGACTCTGACACTGATGAGGAGGAAGACCCAGCTGAAGTTGTGGTCTCCTTACGGTCCATAAATGGGAATTTTTCCTGGATGTCATCCCCTCCTGAGAGAAGAGGTCGGCTTCCAAGTGAAAATGTCATCAGGATGACCCCAGGCCAACGCGATATGCCATATCCCGAGTGGATGACATCAAGTCCTGTTTTCACCTTTTCCTCACGGACTCCATTGTAACCATTGTCACGATGACAAACCTGGAGGGGAGAGGGTTTATGGAGACGCCTGGAAGGAGGTGGACCCGGTGAATATTGAAGCCTACGTGCGTGTGTTGATTTTGTGTGGTGTCTATAGATCCTGGAACGAATCTGCATCCAGCTTATGGGATACGGACACTGGTCGGGCAATTTTTCGTGCTCCAGTGTCTTTGCAGACCTTCCACATCCTGTCACGTGTGATTCGCTTTGAGGACGTTTGGCAGAATTGGGTGGAGCGCCTGCCACTCATTTACAAACCAGGTCCTGATATTACTGTTGATGAGCGTCTCGTCGGTTTTAGGGGACGGCGGTATCAAGCAGTATATGCCAAACAAACCATCTAAGTATGGTATAAAGATATGGGCAGCATGTGATGAGAAGACGTTATGCCTGGAACATGCAAGTGTACACAGGCAAACCGGCTGATGGTATTCCTGAGAAAAATCAGGGGAAGAGGGTGGTCCTAGAAATGACAGCAGGGCTACAAGGACACAACATTACCTGTGATCATTTTTTCACCAGCTATAACCTGGGTCAGGAGCTGCTCCAAAAAAAACTGACCATGTTCGGAACAGTGAGAAAAAACAAGCCTGAGTTGCCTCCTGCTTTTCTGACAACCAAGAACAGGGAGAGCTTTTCCTCCAGATTTGCCTTTACTGACACACACACACACACACACACACACACACACACACACACACACACATGTGTCCTACACCCCAAAGAAAGATCAGAACGTGCTCCTGATACAACAGGACTAAAGGGGCGTTGATAACCTTGATAAGGTATGTAACATTTTTTATTTCAAGTCTCATGTAATTGTTTGTATTACCAGATTGTTTTAACTGCACTACAGAAATAAGGCACACTGTTTGAGTTTGTGAACAATATGGAGTCAGTTATTTCCATTTGAATATATAAATATGTTTTAGATGTAATGCTGAATTATAAACAGTGCTTCTGTGAAACGTTTCATGTTACTATGCAAGACATTAAATATCAATTGTATGCACTCATAATGTTATTTACTGATTATTGCACTTTTGTAGGTTACTGGCACGTACTCCTGCACAAGAATGACGGCACGCTGGCCCATGGTGGTGTTTTTCAATATCATCGATGTGTCGCGTATAACGCCTTTGTGGTTTGGAGGGAGATCAATCCAGGCTGGAAGGAGGGCAAGAACTACAAGAGGAGACTGTTCCTTGAAGAACTTGGCAAAGGCATGGTGGAGCCCCTCATTCACGGGCGCCGACACCTTCCACGAACGCCATCCTCTGCTGCATGGGTGAGAGACATGCAAGCAACAGCAGCAACTTCCACGCCAAGCAGAGAAGGAGGAGGCACAAGAAAGAGGTGCCAACTGTGTGCACCAAGAGATAAAAAAACAAGCTTTGTGTGCCACAGATGTGGTGTATATGTTTGCAAAGAACATGCAACGACCTCAGTATGTTGCCCAACATGCTCATGAGAGGACAAAACTGAAGAACACTGGGATGACACTATGGCACTGACTTTTCAGAGCTACATGAGAAAATTGTAAATGTGTTCATACAGTGTATGGTTCAAGCATTACTTTTGTAATATAGTTAAGTTTTCCCTGTGTTCATGTGGGATTTTGTTTTCAATAAATAAATCATACAGGTCAGTTTTGACCCGGAAAACAAACGTTGTTAATTTGTGCCACAGTTTAGAAAATATAACTGGTTTCAAAAAGTGACTTTGGTAAACATTTCAGTGAAGTACTCTGTGATAAATGGTACAATAGGTTTCATCTTAGTATTTGTTATAGTCAAAATAATATCTATATAATGTTTTTTTCCCTAAAAAAACGAGTGGTATGAGCTCAGGTAAATGAGGCCTGCGGGACATACACAGCAAATACAAGTTCAAAACTTGTAATGTTCTCCAAGAGCTGAAGTTGATAAAAAGATAATCTGTGATAATCTGTGGTGAAGCTTTGCTTTATGCAGATATATAATTAAATGTTGCCTGTAGACTGGGACTTATAACGATTATAATGATTAACTTGCATCATAGCAGAGATTTATTACATTTATTTTACATATAAAATCTAACACTTTCTTCTTTTGTACATGCAGAACTAGCTGTTAGAGTGTTAGTTGTTTATCACTCTGTTATTCTGAGTTATATATTATACCAAAATTAAAACGATATTTAAAAAAAATATATAATTTTTCACCGTGATTAAAAAAACCACACAGTGTCTCACAGGGGAAGAAAAGCTGGGGAGCGCCAGCTAACCCTAACCCTAACCCTCTGGTGGTCATTCTCAGTAATGCAGCTTCACTCTCAGGAGGAAGAATAACACTGACATTTACAGATTTCTTCACTCGCCCTTTCCAATCACGTAAAACTATTCACTCTTATTTTAATGATGAAAATATGTGTTCACTGTGACCTTCATGTGCCCTTGGTCACAGTGAGAGGAAACTTTTGATGGAGTGGACTGAGACGGTAAACAGGTTTAATAATGAACAGAAATTGAGTTTAAAATAAAAGGAGACCTCTGCTTGAGCTGTAGAAATTTATAACAAAGCAATAAATAAATAAATAAATAAAACTATCAGTCAATCAATCAATCAATTCCCACCTCTATTTACACACTCTTTTCTTTCTCAGGTGCCTTTTTTTAGGTAAATTGGAACAATATTATTGATAAAAAGTCACATATAGTTTTCATTTCATTCATTTATTACTTATTTATAGTTTGTTTAATTTTAATACATTTTATAGATCCATATCAGTGTCTTAGTCTTATCTACTACTGACGTGTGGTTCGTCGATGAGCCAACGTGTATATATGAGCTGTCTTTTCTCTATCCTTTTTTGTATATTTATTTATTTATTTATTTAATCATTCATCAGTAAGCGCTTAAATGCTTCCATGAAAATCTCTTTTCAGCATCTGAGCTGTTCGTTTGTGTGAATCGTGAGTTCAGGTTAAATATAAAGGAATCTTTTTTAATAAAGTGTGAATGCAGGGATGTTTAAAGCACTTGTCCATGCACATGTACAGTGTATTTTTCATTTAAATTACATTTTATAAAATGCAGCATTATTTTGTTAATTAGAAGGTAGTGTGAGATTTCAGTGAACAGTTTCAGCCACAGTTTCAGGCAAAGCAGAACATGTCAGAAATACGGCTCTTACTGCTGAGGATTAAAAATGACCAAGTGGCCAGGACTGATTACTGTAATCATAATAAACTCAGACACACGGAGAACGCCGTCGCTGTTCTAAACTCTGACAGCTGAAGAGAAGGATTATAATTTAACGAGTAGAGACGCACAGGGGATCTCGGGATCTCTGGAGATGTTTTATATAAACACTTCCTGTCTTGTCAGATGTTTCAAAGTGCACAAGTCAGGTGATTTCTCAGATCATTTCTCCTTTTAATTCCATTACAATTTTAAAGGAGGCATTTGTAATATTTAGCGCCCTCTGCTGCCTTTCAGGCAAACTGCAGTAAAACCCCAAACCTTCACTATTCCAGAGACGAGCATCAGCTGGACGCCACAAACAATACGATGAAATTGTGGTGCAAACGGACGTCATGCACACGGCAGCTGGGAGAACTCCTCAGACCAACACGCTACACGACCAGCCTGTGATTGGTCGTTATAAACGAGGCGTGGCCGAGTCGATTCACTCCCAGATGGATGACTTTGCAGTTGTGGAAATTGTCGTGAGGTTTTTACAGCGCCGCCTGCAGGACTGGAGCACTCGTCCACACAACTCTCTCACACCTCGTCTCTGTGTTAAACATGCTGAGGCATTAACCGAGCACACATCCTCGTGTTGTACCTCGTGTTTCGCCTTTTAAGGGGCGGAGCTCAGCATCTGGGGGTGGAGATCATTTCTGGGCCAGAAAAATGTGAACATAAACCTGAAACAAAGACACTAGCAAGTTTTATGACGCAGTAATTCTACAAATAAATATGATTTCTAATTTATATTTAAATCCATGTGATTATTACAGTCACAGAAACACTTCAAACTTTACAAACTGCAGCTTTAATTGGGATCAGATTATTATTCATGTCCTGGAATTACAGATGGAATAATTGAACTATTAAGTGGTAATTTAGTTGTTGGACTTGAACTTGTGCCTGGAAATGAAATAATCCATGTGAATTTTTGTAAGAGTCCAGAAGCAACTAAAATGGCTGTTGCATGTCTAAACTTTTTACATCATTAAAAATGCCAGGATTCATAAATATTCATGAATATGTAATTAGGAAACGCCCCCATGCCCTCCATTCTTCCCTCCCCTTCCTACCCTGGTAACGCTACGTGATTAGCGAAGGTCTACTGCGTTACACCAAAATAGCCAGAGCCCACGTTAGCTTGTAGCTGGTTCGCTAACAGCTAGCAAACTGATTTACATTTAGTTAACAAACCTTGCCAATATATAATGTTGCCATGACAACGACCATCTGTGTATCAGTAACATGGGCTAAGATAGCGAGATTAGCACACAGTTTCCTGCTTGTGATCATTTCCAGGTGTTGAGTTTATTTAGTGACATCACAAACTGAGCTCAGATGAAGCTCCGCCCCCTGAGAAGTGAACAGGTAAGGATTCAGACTCAGTGACGAGACCCGGCCGGTTCTGGATTAGTGGATTTATTTCTTTATATTGGAGCCCAGCATCATGTTCATCTGCTACAGGTTGGTCAACAAGGCCGAAGACACACAGTAAAGGCAGTTTGCTTCTTCTCTTTTCTTTTTTTTCTTTTTTAAACCCGTAAAAAAAAACAACCACATCTTCGATATTTTTAGTCTCAGATACAGAGCTGGGAACCTAATCAGTTTTAATTTCATGTGATCTATGATGAAACCTGAATGGCAAATTAGTCTCTTCTTCTTCTTCATTTTCATCTTATTTTTTTTTTAATTCTTGGTGGTTTTTGGTCTTTGATCTAAAGGAATGCATGAATTCAACTATGCTGCCACTCTGTAGGAATTATTATAGTTATTCTCCTCTACAAGCTATAAAAATCCTAGATAAATCATAAAAAAGGAATCTTTTTGTTAAAAAAAAAATTAAAAATCAAGGAAGAGAAAGGAAGAAATGAACCTAAAGCCGTCCCATAGGTTAGCTCCGTCGTCTTTGCATTGAAACATGCATCGGTGGGTCGAACGTCCGCCGCGTTTCCACCGCCAAAGTCCCAGCGCTGAGCCGTGAGGACCCTTGGAAGCTCTGAGTAAAATGTCTCTGTTTATAGCACACACACCTCCGAACACCCACGTTTACCTCCATCATCATCACCATCATCATCATCATTGACGTCCAGCCTCTGAAGTCCTGCAGACGTCAGGAACGTGCCGATAATCAGATGTACGATAACATCACGATTTTCACAACCAACCAGAGGAACGCGATTCTGTGAGAACGCAATCCCATAATTCCCTGCACCGGCGTGATGATGGTGGCGGTCTGCTGTTTCACCTGCATACTGATTCATTATACAGCAGACAAACTTGTTGGACTGACTGTAAGTTACCATGACAACGACTATCTGTTTATCGCTAACGCTAGCTAAACACAGAGGATCTGTTATGCTAATCAGTTTTACACAGAAGCACACAGAAAGCTTCTGTCTTTTAAATGGAAAAAAAAGTGAATTTGGCAAAAATGTGTTCAATTTAACTGGAATTCAAGTTGATTTTTTTAGTTTATAAGATTTTACATATAACTAGCAGGCTAGCATTACGCTGAGGGGTTGTCACTGGTCTAGCTATACATGACTTGCTAGTTAACCAGCTACATCACGCTATAAAATAAGGAGTTAAACTTATCTAGCTGGCTAGCAATACGCTGAGGGGACAGTGAACTAGTTATACACAACTAGCTAAGTAAATTGCTAAAATGTTAGTTAGCTAGCTACTACCATTCTATAAAAATGAGGATAGCTAGCTCACGTTACACCGAGGGGATTTCATTATACTAGTTAAAAATAATATGCTTGTTTTTTTTTTAAATCACAGAATAAAGTTTATTTTATAGTTTAGTTAGCTAGCTAGTTATTTAGCTAACTCTATAAAATAAGCTTTAAAAATAAAAGTTGTGTTTATGTCAAGATGCTAATTCTGTAACATGAGGTTCCACCACGATCACCACGTCGTACTGATGGAGTTTCAAACGCGCATCCGTCACTCCAAACTTCTTTTTCATACAATAATATCGTGATAGTATCGTAAACCGTCATAAAACTATTGTGATGTAAAAACTTATCGGCACATACCTTAAAGATGTTTTACCTTATAAACTGTTTTTGGGCACTTGCGTACATTTTGTAACATTTGTACATTTGTAGAAATTAAAAAAAGAAGGAGAAATGGAAAAAAGGAATGTTTTAGAAAAATATCCCGAAACACACAACACTGAAAATAACCAGTGATGAAAATAAAAGGTAAAAGACGCAGATAATAAACCGTACGTATGCACACAGTGATTCGTTTTTCAAACCTGACACTTTTACCCAGCATGCTTTGTTAAAAAAAAATAATAAAAAAACAACAACAACAAAAAAAACAACAACCCAGGGCTCGGCTGTAAACTACCGCTCTTCATCTTCGTGTAAAAATACACCCGATATTTTCTGCTTGTTTTGGTTAGAGGACAGCGAGTTCGATTTGGACGATCAGTAGCTAGTGTGTGTTCTAGTGTTTTGTGGTTTTAACATTTCTAATAATTCTGCGTGTTTTTGATATTTTGGCGTTTTTTTTTTCTTTGCTCAGGTTCAGAGCTCCCAAAGGCCCGTGTGTTAGCCCGCGACCATCACTCTGTCCATCACTCAGTCCATCGCTCTGTCCATCGCTCAGTCCGGCGTCTCTCCATCATTTTGTCCTCTGCTGATGTCCTTCATCATGAGAAAAGACGACATTTTCTCAGCCAACAGTGTGTATTAGTGTGCGAGTGTGTGTATGAGTGTGTGTGTGTGTGTGGCCCCCCCCTCCCCACACCCTGGATCCAGTCCGTAAACTATACAAGGGCTTTTACAAAAAAGCTAACTTTAAACAGCCATACAATGGCTAAACGTAAACCATATGTCTACCATGAACTGTTAACTCATTACATTATTTTTATTTCTTTTTTTCTTCTTTTTTCGTGTCAGTGTGTTAAAGTCATTGAAGTCTTTTTTTTTTTTCTCGAGCCATGTTAGTCAGAGAAGCACACGCGTGTCTGTAATGTGTGTGTATGTGTGTGTGTATGTTAGCCGCTGTCGGAGGACGTGTGAGGAGCGGTGGACGGTGACCTCCGGCGGCGCACGGACGCCGAGCTGGTGTGTGAGGAGTGTGAGGAGTGTGAGGAGTGTGTGGAGTGTGTGGAGTGGTGGATGAGGCCGTCCAGCAGGTGGCGCTGCTGCTGCGTTATGGCTCGGTTCAGCAGCTCGGGCAGAGACTGGACGCTCAGAGCGATGGAGTCCAGCTTCTCCTCTAAATGACCGATCCGCTTATCCAGCTCCTCACTGCGCTCCTGCAGCTCCGACACCAGGTCATACATCACGTTCTGCGTCTACACACACGCGCGCACACACACACACACACACAGAGTGAGAATACATGTAGAAGGCAGAACAAATCTGCATATACAATAGAGGTAAGAGTGTAAAACAGCCACATAAACACACACACGCGCGCACACACACACACTCACACACACACTCACACCACGCACCTTGGCTAAGTCGACAAGTGTGTTGGCCTGATCGTTCAGCTTCCTCTGTTCCATCTTCACACTGCGCAGTCTGATCACAGAGACGTGCAGGAACCACAGAGAGAGAGAGAGAGAGAGAGAGAGAGAAAGAGAAAGAGAGAGAGAGAGAGAGAGAGAGAGAAAGAGAAAGAGAGAGAGAGAGAGACGGAAAGAGACATAGAGAGACAGAGAGACACACAGACACAGGGGTTGAAGAGAAAGAGAGTAAGAGGTTAATAAGAGGAGGAAAGACAGAAAAGGTAGAAGAGTACAAATACATGAAAGAAAGAGAGAAAGAAAATAACAGAGTGAGAGAAACAGAGAGACAGAGTGATAGCAAGAGAGATAGTGAAAAGAGAAAGAGATGGACAGAAAGGGAGACAGCGAGAAAGAAAGAAAGAAAGAAAGAAAGAAAGAAAGATGGAGAGGGACAGAGAATAGAGATAGAGAGAAGAGAGAGATAGAAAGAGAAGAGAGACAGAAATAGAGAGAGAGACAGGCAGAGAGATTGATATATAGAGAGAAGATAGATTCATAGATAGAGAGAGAGAGATAGAAAAAAGATGGAGATAGAGAGGAGAGAAAGGAGAGAGGCAGGCAGAGAGATGAAGAGAGAGAGAGAGAAACAGAGAGACAGATAAAAGGTGGGAAAGGAGAGAAAAACAAAAAGATAGAGAGAGATAGAGATAGATGGAAATAGAGAAGTGGGGAGAGAGAGAGATGGAGAGAGAGATAGAGATGGAGAGAGAGATGGAGAGAGAGATAGAGAGACAGAGAGAGAGATGGAGAGATGGAGAGAGGAGTCAGGAAGGTTCTTGACTACATGAAGTGAAACATGCAGACGTTCTCGGGTCACACATGCAAACTCACTCAGCCACAGGAAGTGAAACGGCTACGATGACGCGCCGCTAGCGCATTCAGACGTCCACAGAAACCACAACATTCCCCAGATATCATATTTATTAATTTACTAAACCAGACTATTTATTACATCAGAGGAGAACAGCACTTTACCATCTTTTTTTTAAATTATTATTATTTTTTAACATTTGAAAGGACAGAACAGAGAAACAGTGGCAGCTTCTTAGCAGAAATGCTAATAATTTCCGCTAGCAACTTGCTAACACTTGCTAGCAGCCTTAAGAAACACTTGTTAGCAATTTTATGTATATATTATCACATATAGCAAAGAAAATCAGAGTTAATCTAACCTAACCATTCATAAACCTTCATATGATGACATGGCTAATCAGCTAGTCAGTTAGCTACATAGCTAAACATGATGATTTTCTAATCGTTGCTAGCCGCTAACCGCTACTTAGCATGCTAGCTATGTAAAGTCAGTGATAGACATTATAATATATATTTTTGTTTCTCATTTCATATTAATATTTGAGGAAAAACAGACTTTATAAGCGGTGTTATTAAAACTGTCTGTTGGGGAAATACGAACAGATTTCTATTTGAAATAATCAGGAAGCTCATCAGAACGGGACGCCTGAATGCCGCTACATCAGCGCTCGACCTGCTAAAAGCTCCATCAGCTGCCATTCGCACTCCAATGGCAGTCGGCATGCTAACTGGAAAGAACGCATGCATGTTTGGTTTGAACTTTTCACCTGCGTGAACCGAAACAATGCATGGCGAGCGATGGAAAACATGCTCGATGCTCTTTCAGTGTTTAAAGGTTAATGACCGCCATCTCAAGGCTCGTTTATTGTAATAAAAAAAAATAATAAAAAACCAACGCCCGTAAACTTCTGATAAAAAGCCACACTACCGCTTTTAATCACACACACTGATGAGCTGATAAGAAGAGAAAATAAAACGAATGGAAACGATTACAGTAGCGATGACTGAGGTGCTGCTGACAAAAGCGCTAGCATTAGCCTCATTAGCCTCATCACAATGCGTATCGAAGGCGCGGAATGCGAACAGCAGACTTTTCCTCTGGAGGAAACGAGAAACAAAACCCGGAAAGTCGTGTTTGAAAAGGGCATGGGGAAAGTTTTCCGTGTGTTTACAGCACGGGCTAAAAAAAGAGAACGTCTAACAGTCTCGAGGAGACTTACACACGTCTTACACGCCGCTAAATACACGTGAGGTTTTACATCTCGTGCTGAAATACGTCACAGGCAGAATATAGCTTCCTCACAGCATTTACAAAGCTAGCGTGAAGTTCACACACTGCCGTATCACTCAGACTCAACGCAACACGAGCTAGCATAGCGCTGTAATCCAGCTGTTAGGAAGAAAAAACACTTCCAGGTGTTTGAAATGGTTGCGTCTTTTTATAAATAAATACTAGAAGTACGCAAAAATCCGCCAACAGAATGAGATCATTTCAAATATCTTATATTTGTATCTTATTGTAATCATGTAATGTGGAATATTACCTAAATTTCCTGATATTTTTTTTACATGAAATCATTTTTCCCAGTGAACGCGGCTGAACCGATCGGTAAAACGGTTTAAATGAGAAATAAACCCGAAGCGTTTTCAGGTCTTTCATGAGGAAGACATGGTGTGTTTTGTTTTCAGATGAGCTCTCAATTTTGGGAAAAGCCAAAATTGCTTCTGTTTGTCTCTGCACCCAAACCTCCATACTGCTCCGACACCGAACACACACACACACACACACACACACACACACACACACACACACGCTCACGCTCATAAGTAAACACTCTGTGTGTGTTACAGATGTTTATGTGACTGTTTAGCGTGAAGGTGAACGATTTATAGATGCCTTCAGTGTCTCTCAGCACAACAGCCAAAAATCTCAAAACACCCAAAACAGCTTTAGAGCGTTAGTGTTTCACATCCACTGACGGGAGGCTAGCTAAAGCTACGTTCAGACCTCCAGGACAGACAATCATTTCATACATCGATTAGCTAACTGTTAGCCTGCCTAGCTAGCAACAAACACATCAGCTAACCCAGCTAGCTAAAGTCCTCATGCAAAGATGTCAACAAACTAAACACTGTTCTGATCATTAAAACAGAAGCATAATATGATTTCATCAAAGCTAACTAACTTGCATTAGCTTGCTATTAACTGAGCTAGTTAGCATTTCAACTAGCTAATATGTTTTTAAACATGACTAGCCAGCTAGCATCTTGGAGTAGATTAGACAAACATAAATATGTAGCTAGCTAATATAAAGACACTCATGTCTTAAACTAAAGTGAACTAAACACTGAAGTTTATCTTTTAATGATTAAAACAAATTGTTCACTAAAGCTACCTAACATAAATTAGTTTGCAATTATACAGGCTAGCTAGCAATACAATACTGAGGTACATGAGTAGCTAGTTAGCTTATGTATTAGCTATAACTAGCTGGCTAGCAGTATTGGAGTAGATTGGATTAGCTATACATATGTAGCTAGTTCATGTCCTGATAAAATAATGCTTTAAATATGACTAGCTAGCTTGTTGTTAGCTACCATCAATCAGACATCACAGCATCACAGCTAACAGCCATTTTTAGCATGCTAACACCACGTGCAAATGAAAAAAAAAAAAACAAAAACAAAACAACACAATCAGGTGAAGGAGTGAAAGGCGAGGGCCGGTGTGTGAATGCAGGATCTCAGCGCTTAACGCTGTCGTCAGGAGAAGTTTATTTTCATGGAAGTGTAATGAGAATTTGTTTGTCAGGCTGATAGCGTAGCGTCGTGCTAAGTGCAGATTCAGATGGAGATCAGGTGCAGACCGGATGGATGGACTCGAATGGATTTGAAGCTGAAAAGATGCTTTTTTTTTTTTTTTTTTTTTTTTAAACATATTTTGTTGTTGTTTTTCATAGTTTGAGTGTAAATCCACTGAGTGTTTACAGTAAGTGAGCATCCAGCTTCAAACAGAATCATGTCGGTTTGAATATCATACGGACGGAAAGAAAAGGAAGATGAGTAGATAAGAAGTGATAATAAGACGCGACTTACTTCTGAGCTCTGCAGTGATTTAAGACAAAACAGACGGAACATACAACACAGTTTTAAAATCCTCAGAGTGCACAGAACACACACACACACACACACACACACAAATATCTTCCAGCTACACAGTAAAAGATTTTCAGTGTGTGTGTAAATGTGTGTGTAAATGTGTGTGTGTGTGTGTGTGTGTATAAATGTGTGTGTAAACGTGTGTGTGTGTGTATAAATGTGTGTGTAAATGTGTGTGTGTGTAAATGTGTGTATAAACGTGTGTGTGTATAAATGTGTGTAGAAACGTGTGTGTGTATAAATGTGTGTAGAAACGTGT
>NC_069717.1:593325-693325 GCF_027358585.1 Pangasianodon hypophthalmus
TTTATCGTGATATCTGAGAGAGAGAACAACAGAGACAAAACAACGTAACGGCTTCGTTAATAAACAACAACGTGACCCTGTTGGAACTGAAAAGAGAAACAGCCCTCAGTAACAGTGAGATGTTTGTGGTATTTGAGTAAAGCGTGTGTGTGATAAACCCGCAGGATTTACTGCTGACCGTAAACAAACACCGTGTTTAAATCACCACACGCACAAACATCCATCATCTGACCAAACGCTGCACCGTAGCAATGCTGCATGGTTTTGAGCCTGTTAGCTTCCGTGACTCCGAGCTAGACAATCAGACGGCTCTGAGCTAGCCAATCAGACGGTTCTGAGCTAGCCAATCAGACGACTCCAAGCTAGAGGCTCTGAGCTAGCCAATCAGACGGTTCTGAGCTAGCCAATCAGACGACTCCAAGCTAGAGGCTCTGAGCTAGCCAATCAGACGGCTCTGAGCTAGCCAATCAGACGGCTCTGAGCTAGCCAATCAGACGACTCCGAGCTAGAGGCTCTGAGCTAGCCAATCAGACGGCTCTGAGCTAGCCAATCAGACGACTCCGAGCTAGAGGCTCTGAGCTAGCCAATCAGACGACTCCAAGCTAGCCAATCAGACGACTCTGAGCTAGAGGCTCTGAGCTAGCCAATCAGACGGCTCTGAGCTAGCCAATCAGACAGTTCTGAGCTAGCCAATCAGACGGCTCTAAGCTAGCCAATCAGACAGTTCTGAGCTAGCCAATCAGACAGCTCTGAGCTAGCCAATCAGGCGGCTTTGTGTGAGTCGGATAAATCCTGTTGATCTCATTGGATTAAACAGATCAACGCATCACGGCTCTCCAGCGCTTCCTCAGGACCATCTGCTGTAAATAAGTACATAAACATTCACAAAGCTCAATACCGAGATGTTCCGTAAGTTTTGGCACCCGTTTATAAACAGGGAGTTTTTTTTCCTAACAGGATATTTATATAGGTATTTATATTTATAATTTATAGAAATAAATAAAAAAGTATAAAAATGTTTTCACAATTTATAAATAAGAAACATTTTTATTTTTAAAATTAAAAACAGCCCATCGATAAAGCTGATGAACCCTCATTTAAATAAATTATTATTTATGAATGTGTATATTGTACACACTTTCACACACATTATATAGTAATTTATACAAAATTATAATAAATATAATTTTTATTACACACTGTATTGTATTATATATTATTTATTTAACATTATTATTTAAATTTTATAAATATTTTATTTTCTAGTATATTCCTCTTATTAGCGTGGTTAGCTAGTAAACTTATTAGTATAAATTAGCATATTAGCATATTAGCATGGTTAGAGGGTGTAATTTAAGCTTCACTTGGATTACCACAGCTAGCATGTTATAAACATATTCGCTAATTTAACTATCAACGTTTTTAGCAAACTGTCTCTAGGTAGCAAGCAGAGAAACTTTAGAGAGCTTTTGCTTGTTGCTTGTTTTAGGGTAAATATTTTATTTTTAGCTAATATTTAACGTTATAATTCTTTATCGCCGTGAGATCGAGGGAACGCTGGACAGCGCTGTCGTTTTCTCGCTAGCTGAAGGATGAGCGTTCTGATTTCAGGAGCCAGACACACTTTCCATTCCGGCTCATCTGAGAAACCCAATCACATTAGAAATCCGATCTCGTTATGAGCTCTGAAACACATGATCGATACGAATCAGATGTTGCTGCAGGAAGCAGAAGCGGGTCTGAGTGTGTGTGTGTGTGTGTGTGTGTTTGTGTGTGTGTTAGCCGTTTGTGTTAGCGCTGCCGGTCGTTTGCTAGCAAGGTGGCTGCGTCTGCGTTCAGGTTTGCTCAGTTACAGAAGATCAGTCGATGCAAAACTTCTGCATAAAGCAGCGTACAATATAAAGTCCGCATCCTGAGGCGTCAGTAATCCGGCTAACGCACTCCGCTCACAGCCTCGAGATCGACGTGGAAATCGATTAAATATTCCGTTTCACATAAAAGTCTGTCTGAAGTGTGAGAAAATCCGCACAGATAAACAAATACACACTTTAAAGACTTCCTCTCAGACTCTACAGGCTATAAGCTAACGTTAATCACGTTAGCTTCTTTGCTAGCACATTAGCTGAGTTGGCTAGAAAATATGAAAGGCATCAACTTTAGTTAGCTAATTCATGCTGAACACATTAACCTGGCTAGCTAGTACATTTGAACAGCTTATACTTATATCTTAGCATATTAGCATGGTTAGCGAGTATATTTTATGCACAATATCTTTATTATTAAAATATTACACATGTAGAATGTTAGCTAGCACATTTCTTTAGTTAGCTTGAACAGATTCAATATTGAAGCAGTTCAATATTTCCTGTTTGGAGTATTAACTTATATAATTTTGTTAGCGAATATTAAGCACATCAGGTTAGTTAGCTAGCTTAACTCCAAATCCCTTAAGCTTAGTTTAGTAGTATAGAGTTAGCTTGTTAGCTCATTAGCCAATATATTTGATGCACATTACCTTAGTTAGCGCATGTTTAGCATATTAACACACTGCTAATGTACTAGATGTTGAGAATGTTAGCTTATTTAGCTAGCATATTTTAAGATTCATAGATCAGACTGCTAGCATATTATTATTATTTTTAATATCGTAGTTAGCTTAGACATATAAACTACATTTTAGGAATGTTAGCATATTTAGCTAGCACATATCTGTGTGTGTGTGTGTGTGTGTGTGTGTGTGTGTGTGTTTTTCCTGCAGCTCCTTCACGTTAGCTAGTGTGTGTGTGTGTGTGTGTGTGTGTGTGTGTGTTTGCTGACGGCAGTGTGGCTCTGTACGGACCGTTTATGTGTCTATTAATCAATCAGAGCGCGTCCTGCGTCCCGGCCATGAATCTAACGGACGATTCATTAAGCTGAGTGCTATTAGCCGAGATTTAAAGCTGAGACAGGAGCGTTAGTGTTTCGTGTAAACTCTTGCCTCTGAGGCTACAACACGCTGAGCTAGCAGATATAATCCCTCCAAAATCTTCATCATGGCTACCATTAGCCAGGAGAAACACACGGCTAACTAGCACATTGGTTTACCTCACAACACGGCCAGGCTAAATGATCCGTTAGCTTCGTAAAATATAGATATTATGTACATTAGCATAATGGGCTAGCAAAGATCAAACGTTATTTGTTTGCTATACAGTATATTATACTTAGCTAGCATATATTATGTTAAGCTAATTATTTAAATTAGCTAAGATATAGTAAATATATTAGCCTGGCAGACTAGTCTGTATTAAGTAAATTAGTTTAATTAGCTAGCACATAAACACTCCTATTACATGTTAAGTATATTAGCTTAATTAGCTAGCAAATCTTAGCTATGTATCTTAGCGCATGCTACATGATTCCTGTTCCTGTCAGGTAAAATTATTATTCTGTTTTTAATTAATTAATTAATTTCGGTTCATGCTAAGCACATTAGCTTGGCTAATATTAAGCATATCGACTTGGTAGCATAGCTAGCGTAAAATGACATTAATGTGATTAGCATGTAGGCTAAAAAAACGCTCTCTCTCTCTCTCTCACACACACACACACACACACACACACACACACACACCAAAAAAAAAAAAAAGAAAGAAAAAAACCGCCAAAGCATTTTCAACTCCAAAAGTGCTTTAAAAAATATAACAATGACAATAAAAGGAGCAAAAAGAGAAATATATAAAAGATAATAAACATTTCACAGGCGAGTCGGTGTTCAGTTCATTCACAAACGTGTCGGTCTGTGAGGGGAAACACATCATGCCGCTAACACACACCCCTCAGAGTCGTTCCACAGCAGCCAGCGGGATGGGATGGGATGGAGTGTGAGGAGAGCGGGAGCAGGCGGTTTGGATCATAATCTGGGGAAAAGGGAAGCGTGTGGAGATTAGCCACCGGGCTCGCGGTGACCTAATTAGCTTAGCTTAGCTTAGCTTCGGCGCTCTCTCCCTCAGCCTGGGGCGTGGAGAAGCTACACAGAGTCGTCTTCACCTTCCCCCAAGATATGGGCCAAATTCATTCCCCTGGCCAGAATCGCAAGCCAGCACAGGTCAAAGGTCAAACTTTTTTATTTAAAAAAAAAAAAAAAAGAAAAGAAAAACAGGCCTTCGAGGGGAAAAACACAAACCAGACCTGCCAACCTCGAAGAGGAATAACACGTATTACATTTATATTAAAGGCATTACACGGAGAGTGTGTGTGTGTGTGTGTGTGTGTGTGTGTGTGTGTGTGTACGGGTTTTACGGTAACCGCCAGGTACGTACGTACGTTTCTGTGCGTTCGAGTGCACCTGGGAAGATCGTGATTGCGATGTCAGGTGCGTTCAGGTCACTTTGTTCAGAACAAGATGGCCGTCTCTTAATTAGCTACAAAAACTACAGCAAAGTTTTTTATCTCTACTTCTAGAAAATGAAGAATAAAGAACGCGCATCAGGTGTGTTTCGCTTTTTACGTTTTTAATCAATTTATGAAGCCACTGTAAAATTTATCGTTACAAAATCGATTATATGGTAATTGTACAACGCTGTCATATTTTGTGCAGGAAATTAGCTTGTTTTAGTGTAAAAAAAAAAAGTCCTGATAAAGACGTGTCACTGCTAAATACTCGATCAATTTCAGCTGATTTACCGCCAGCTACAGACGCTGCATCCACCGACTCTGACACTGTGGTGGCGTTCCATTTTATTTAAAATGTCAACGCTATAAAACTTTACACACACACACATTTTATTTCTTCCTAAAAATGTTACAATCAGTAGTTTATAAGAAAGTGTGCATGTAAACTTTTTCTACATTTTACAGACAAGCAGCAGAGTTTCCCCTCCGGTGGTTACCGTAAAACCCTGTATGTGTATATATATGTGTGTGTATATATATATATATATATATATATATATATATATATATATACACACACACACACACACACACACACACAGTCCAGTTTCTATGGCAACGGTCCTGACCACGCTGTTGGATCGCATCTGCGCTGACCGGCACTGGAGAGCAAACAAGCGTATTTAATGACTTTTTTAAATTATAATTACTGTAACGTGTTCGATTTGAAACTTTGTTGTAGGAAGTTTTAATCACTTTTTCCAGTCTTTTTATCTTGTGGCTGAAAAAAAGTACCATTTTCAGCTAAACAAAATTCAGTGGCTGTTGTAACCGATGTTAGCTATATGTGTGTGTATATACATACATACAGGTGTGTAATGTTAGCTATGTGGAACACACGCTGATAGATTTTACTTCACATTAAGAACTCAGAACATTCTCCTTTTACCGCAACAGAAAGCGAGGACGCAGGAAAAACCGAAACATTGCTCATGCGAGATGGTGGAAGGGGGCGGGGCTTCCAGGGAGTCAGTTAATATCAGCGAGTTCAAGACTCAATTATTCTTGAGTCATATATTGATTTCCTCATCTGCTGTTTTTTTATTTAGGAGAAAAGAAGACTGCTGTTTTGGTGGATTGTTGAGCGAGAACTCGTAGCAGCGTACTCCGATGTTAAAATGCGGAGCTCCTACGCAAAATGCGTTAAAGTTGGCAGGTCTGCAATACCATGAGGATGAAGACAGCCATGTTCACCACACATGGTGTCTGAGGCCCCGCCCACACATACGGATATTTTTGAAAATGTAGTTTTTTCTCCCGTCCACACAAAAACACTGTTTTGCGTCACTGAAAGCAGCCTTTTGAAAAGTGAAGAGTGTTTTCATGTGGACGTGAAAAGCGTGTGTTTTTGAAAACGCTGTCTGACCTGCTGAGTGTGTTGTGTGTGTTATGAATGTGCTGCTACTCCATTTCTCATGTTTGCTGACCAGGTTGTTCCTTTGTGGTCTGTAATGTCTTATCTGACAACGTGTTTTCAGTTTAATTTTAATTTGCAGAGACAGAATGCGTTTGATCTGCACTGCTCCTGAATCCGACGCTGCAAACTGCGAGATTGAGAACAAATCCCAGAGAACATGCTGCACTCAAGTTTAACATTAAAGCAGTGGTTCCACCTCATTGCCTTTTTTTCGTTCCAGAATGTTTAGCCATGTTGGTTTTTTCCACATTTCTCCTTCTCTACTGTTCAATACGCAGCTATTAACGTTAAATTCAACGTTAATCTCAACAGAACTGTTTATGACACACTGTTGCCACCTACTGGCGCAAAGTGCTTATGTGAGAGTTTTCGAATCACTTTTGCATTTTTGTGTGGAGGGAAATAAATTCAAAAATACTGTTTGTGTGGATGGGATTCTTTTTTTTTTTTTTTTTTTTTTTTAAAAAATAGATAAAAATTACATTTTCAAAAATATCCATATCTTTGTGGACGGGGCCTGAGAAAGTGAAAATCCCAAAACCCTAACAGTGACACGTAATAAATGGAGATTGTTCACAGCTCTGCACATGAGCGTTGATAAAAGTGAAGGATAAAAATGATAAGATTTAAGAGTTTGGGATCTCCGGCGTGTCAGCAATGCAGTGCACCAGGGGACGAATGCATGATTGCTGATCTGCAGAATCCAGACAAAGCTTGATAAAGTCATGGGCCAACCAAAGGACAGGCACTGATTTTTTTCCCACTGATGACAAAAAAGAAACAAAAAAAAACCCCAAAACAAAACAAACATAGACTCACTTTGGACCCCTATCCAGCAGCGATGTAGGGTGGGGGGTGGGAGGAGGGAGGGGGGAGGGGCAAAAAACACAACAATGAACAATGTGAACAGTAAAATAACAATAAGAAGACGCACGGCGAGTTTTTTTTTTTTTCAATTCGTCCACACGTTGTTTTGTTGTCTCACCTTTCACACACGCGCACCGTCCAGGCGGCGATGATCCACGAGGAGATGCTGAAGACGAGCAACACGGTGCCGGGGCAGATGGTCATGAGGGTCTTCATGACGAAGCGTGTGTTGAAGTTGATCTTGTTGAGGGCGCCGATGCTGCGAGACGAAGCGTCCGTGAACAGTTTGCTGTGCAGCAGCATGACACGGCCGATTAAATACAGGCGCAAGAACATGGGGATGGACAGGATGATATCCACATCGGCGTCGGCCACAGACGGCGTGTACGTGAACGCCAACCTCGCCGTCCACGTGAAAACGTACTGTCCCGGGATTGGGTGGATGGCGCACACCAGAAGCTCCAGCACGATGAACAGAATGCGCTCATAAGTCATGGCTATCCGCCAGTCGTCCGCTCCGTTGTCCACCATGAAAAGCTGCAAGACAAGAAATGGACTGAAGTGAAGCGCTTACGAAGTCTTCAAATCTTTTAAAATAATGACTGACATATCTTCACTATCTCTCCTATTAACCATTAGCTAATTTCTATTAGCTTCAGAAATAATGGCATTATGTATCACTCCCTGGAAACAGCAGTAGAATAGTAAATGTAGTGTAATGGAATTACAATATATAATTTTCATTAATAATTCATGTATTTTGTATTGTATATATTTTGGTGATATTAGGATTTGGCACAAGAGCCAGTAGTATAATCTATTAAACTGCACCCGTCTCTCTAATTGCCTTCAGAGCTGAGTCGGCCACTTACCTGAATTTCTCGTGCATGATACATAATAATCAGACCGAGGAGGATTAGAGTGGAAAGGCTGATAAGGCATTTCAGTGCAAATGAATATGAGGATTCCTGCAAAAGACACAAAAAGAAAAATTCATGTTTTTTAAATAAAAGACATGAAATGAGAACAGACTGCATTCATGTTTAGTTCATTAAGCTGCAGTGTGTAACATCAACACTAAGACACTCCTGCTCAAGATGTTACTGTTACTCTAATTATGGGTTAAATATGATATGTAAGGAATGACACACCACTGAATACCTCATCTGACTAATCAGAACACAACCACATGGTTAGAAACAGTGTTGTGTTTGGTTAGAACAGAAGTACAGGACTGGACTGGCTACAGTTAAGACTCAAATGTTGCAATTTTACACACGGCACTACTGCTACACACTGCAATACTGTTACGAACAAAAGTATTACCATAATATACTGCAGTACTACTGTTACACACTGCAACATTACTGTTACACACTGCAACATTACTGTTACACACTGCAGCGCTACTGTTACACACTGCAACATTACTGTTACACACTGCAGTACTACTGTTACACACTGCAACATTACTGTTACACACTGCAGTACTACTGTTACACACTGCAACATTACTGTTACACACTGCAGTACTACTGTTACACACTGCAGTACTACTGTTATATACTGCAGTACTACTGTTACACACTGCAGTACTACTGTTATATACTGCAGTACTACTGTTACACACTGCAACATTACTGTTACACACTGCAGTACTACTGTTACACACTGCAACATTACTGTTACACACTGCAGTACTACTGTTACACACTGCAACATTACTGTTACACACTGCAGTACTACTGTTACACACTGCAGTACTACTGTTATATACTGCAGTACTACTGTTACACACTGCAGCGCTACTGTTACACACTGCAGTACTACTGTTACACATTGCAGTACTACTGTTACACACTGCAGCGCTACTGTTACACATTGCAGTACTACTGTTACACACTGCAGCGCTACTGTTACACGTTGCAGTACTACTGTTACACACTGCAGTACTACTGTTACACACTGCAGTACTACTGTTATATACTGCAACATTACTGTTACACACTGCAGCACAACTGTTACATACTGTAACATTACTGTTACACACTGCAGCGCTACTGTTACATACTGCAGCGCTACTGTTATATACTGCAACATTACTGTTACACACTGCAGTACTACTGTTACACACTGCAGTACTACTGTTACACACTGCAACATTACTGTTACACCCTGCAAAATTACTGTTACACACTGCAGCGCTACGGTTACATACTGTAACATTACTGTTACACACTGCAGCACTACTGTAATATACTGCAGCATTACTGTTACACACTGCAGTACTACTGTTACACACTGCAGCGCTACTGTTACACACTGCAGTACTACTGTTATATACTGCAGCGCTACTGTTACACACTGCAGTACTACTGTTACACACTGCAGCGCTACTGTTACACACTGCAGTACTACTGTTATATACTGCAGTACTACTGTTACACACTGCAGCGCTACTGTTACACACTGCAGTACTACTGTTACACACTGCAGCGCTACTGTTACACACTGCAGTACTACTGTTACACACTGCAGTACTACTGTTACACACTGCAGCGCTACTGTTACACACTGCAGTACTACTGTTACACACTGCAGCGCTACTGTTACACACTGCAGTACTACTGTTACACACTGCAGCGCTACTGTTACACACTGCAGTACTACTGTTACACACTGCAGTACTACTGTTACACACTGCAGCGCTACTGTTATATACTGCAGTACTACTGTTATATACTGCAGCGCTACTGTTATATACTGCAGCGCTACTGTTATATACTGCAGCATTACTGTTACACACTGCAACATTACTGTTACACACTGCAGTACTACTGTTACACACTGCAACATTACTGTTACACACTGCAGCGCTACTGTTACACACTGCAGTACTACTGTTACACACTGCAGTACTACTGTTACACACTGCAACATTACTGTTACACACTGCAGTACTACTGTTACACACTGCAGTACTACTGTTACACACTGCAACATTACTGTTACACACTGCAGCGCTACTGTTACACACTGCAGTACTACTGTTACACACTGCAACATTACTGTTACACACTGCAGCGCTACTGTTACACACTGCAGCGCTACTGTTACACACTGCAACATTACTGTTACACACTGCAGCGCTACTGTTACACACTGCAGTACTACTGTTACACACTGCAGTACTACTGTTACACACTGCAGCGCTACTGTTATATACTGCAGTACTACTGTTATATACTGCAGCGCTACTGTTATATACTGCAGTACTACTGTTATATACTGCAGCGCTACTGTTATATACTGCAGTACTACTGTTACACACTGCAGTACTACTGTTACACACTGCAACATTACTGTTACACACTGCAGCGCTACTGTTACACACTGCAGTACTACTGTTACACACTGCAGCGCTACTGTTACACACTGCAGCATTACTGTTACACACTGCAACATTACTGTTACACACTGCAGCGCTACTGTTACACACTGCAGTACTACTGTTACATACTGCAGCGCTACTGTTACACACTGCAGTACTACTGTTACACACTGCAGTACTACTGTTACACACTGCAGTACTACTGTTACATACTGCAGCGCTACTGTTACACACTGCAGTACTACTGTTACACACTGCAGCGCTACTGTTATATACTGCAACATTACTGTTACACACTGCAACATTACTGTTACACACTGCAGTACTACTGTTACACACTGCAGCGCTACTGTTATATACTGCAGCGTTACTGTTACACACTGCAGTACTACTGTTACACACTGCAGCGCTACTGTTACACACTGCAGTACTACTGTTACACACTGCAACATTACTGTTACACACTGCAGTACTACTGTTACACACTGCAGCGCTACTGTTATATACTGCAGCGCTACTGTTACACACTGCAGTACTACTGTTACACACTGCAGCGCTACTGTTATATACTGCAGCATTACTGTTACACACTGCAGCGCTACTGTTATATACTGCAGCGTTACGGTTACACACTGCAGCGCTACTGTTACACACTGCAACATTACTGTTACACACTGCAGTACTACTGTTACACACTGCAGTACTACTGTTATATACTGCAGCATTACTGTTACACACTGCAGCGCTACTGTTATATACTGCAGTACTACTGTTACACACTGCAGCACTACTGTTACACACTGCAGTACTACTGTTACACACTGCAACATTACTGTTAGACACTGCAGTACTACTGTTACACACTGCAGCGCTACTGTTACACACTGCAGTACTACTGTTACACACTGCAGTACTACTGTTACACACTGCAGCGCTACTGTTACATACTGCAACATTACTGTTACACACTGCAGTACTACTGTTACACACTGCAGTACTACTGTTACACACTGCAGCGCTACTGTTACACACTGCAGTACTACTGTTACACACTGCAGTACTACTGTTACACACTGCAACATTACTGTTACACACTGCAGTACTACTGTTACACACTGCAGCGCTACTGTTACACACTGCAGTACTACTGTTACACACTGCAGCACTACTGTTACACACTGCAGCGCTACTGTTATATACTGCAGCGCTACTGTTATATACTGCAGTACTACTGTTACACACTGCAGTACTACTGTTACACAATGCAACATTACTGTTACACACTGCAGTACTACTGTTACACACTGCAACATTACTGTTACACACTGCAGCGCTACTGTTACACACTGCAGTACTACTGTTATATACTGCAGTACTACTGTTACACACTGCAGTACTACTGTTACACACTGCAGCATTACTGTTACACACTGCAGTACTACTGTTACACACTGCAGTACTACTGTTACACACTGCAACATTACTGTTACACACTGCAGTACTACTGTTACACACTGCAACATTACTGTTACACACTGCAGTACTACTGTTACACACTGCAGCGCTACTGTTACACACTGCAGCACTACTGTTACACACTGCAGCGCTACTGTTACACACTGCAGCGCTACTGTTACACACTGCAGTACTACTGTTACACACTGCAGTACTACTGTTACACACTGCAGAATTACTGTTACACACTGCAGTACTACTGTTACACACTGCAGCGCTACTGTTATATACTGCAGCGCTACTGTTACACACTGCAGTACTACTGTTACACATTGCAGTACTACTGTTACACACTGCAACATTACTGTTACACACTGCAGTACTACTGTTACACACTGCACTACTACTGTTACACACTGCAGCGCTACTGTTACACAATGCAACATTACTGTTACACACTGCAGTACTACTGTTACACACTGCAGTACTACTGTTATATACTGCAACATTACTGTTACACACTGCAGTACTACTGTTACACACTGCAACATTACTGTTACACACTGCAGTACTACTGTTACACACTGCAGTACTACTGTTACACACTGCAGTACTACTGTTACAAACTGCAGCGCTACTGTTATATACTGCAGCATTACTGTTACACACTGCAGTACTACTGTTACACACTGCAGTACTACTGTTACACACTGCAGCGCTACTGTTATATACTGCAACATTACTGTTACACACTGCAGTACTACTGTTACATACTGCAGTACTACTGTTATATACTGCAGTACTACTGTTACACACTGCAGCGCTACTGTTACACACTGCAGTACTACTGTTACACACTGCAGCGCTACTGTTATATACTGCAGCATTACTGTTACACACTGCAGCGCTACTGTTACACACTGCAGTACTACTGTTACACACTGCAGTACTACTGTTACACACTGCAGCGCTACTGTTACACACTGCAGTACTACTGTTACACACTGCAGCGCTACTGTTACACACTGCAGCGCTACTGTTATATACTGCAGCGCTACTGTTACACACTGCAGTACTACTGTTACATACTGCAGTACTACTGTTACACACTGCAGTATTACTGTTACACACTGCAGTACTACTGTTATATACTGCAGCGCTACTGTTACACACTGCAGCGCTACTGTTACACACTGCAGCGCTACTGTTATATACTGCAGCGCTACTGTTACACACTGCAGTACTACTGTTACATACTGCAGTACTACTGTTATATACTGCAGTACTACTGTTACACACCACAGTACTGTTACACACTGCAGTACTACTGTTACACACTGCAGTACTGTTACACACCACAGTACTGTTACACACTGCAGCACTACTGTTATATACTGCAACATTACTGTTACACACTGCAGTACTACTGTTATATACTGCAGTACTACTGTTACACACCACAGTACTGTTACACACTGCAGTGCTACTGTTAACAGCAAGTAACAGCAGTATTACAATGTGTAACAGTAATACTGCACTTGTCACAACAGCTTTACAGTGTGTAACCATAGTACAGTACCATGAACTGGTAGTCCTGCAGTGTGTAACTTTTCTACAGCAATAACTTTTCTACAGCGTAACACTGGACTCGCAGTATGTAATCACAGTACAGCAGAGTGTATCAGTAGTGATGCAGCATGAAACAGTAGTACGGGAGAGTGTAAGAGTAGTACCAAACGGTGAAACCATAGTACTGCAACATGTCACAGAAATACTGTAGAGTGTAACAGAAGTGCTGCAGCATGTAACAGAAGTACAGCAGTGTGTAACAGTAGTACTGCAGAGTGTAAAGAAGTACTGCAGAGTATAATTACTATTTATTAAAGTGATGAGCATAAAAACTGTAAACATTTACCATAAGATTTTAAATCAGTTTAAAATGAATGAACACTGAACTTACGCATGCCTTACTAACAGTACTGGTGTGTACCAGACATAATGCATGAGCAGAGTATTCTCTCGAGGTGACCTGCTCTCAGATGACATTTCTCTCTAATAGCATCAGTGGAAATGAATGTCATTGAAGCTATCTGACCGTGCCGGCTTAACAACAACTCTCTCTCTCTCTCTCTTTCTCTCTCCACAAAGAGACACTCCCACATTACGCAAAACGTCTGCAGTCAGTTTCCTGAACCAAAACACAACAGGGGAAAGGAAAAATACTGACATGCTGGAGAAAGACTGAAATACACTGACCCAATGCGGATCAAAAAATGCTAAGAATTCCTGTTTGTATTGTCCAATTATCCTTCCTTCCTTTCCTTTCCCTATTCCCTTTTCTCTTTCATCACTCCATCATGTCTCTAGCTGTTTCTTTCTTTCCCTAACTGCCTCACTATATTTCCTTCTTTCTGAAATCTATCTGAATAGCAGAGAAGGGTCTGTGGTTTCTGAGAGGATTTTTGTCTCAGATTTCAATAATGTACATTTTTTTTTTAGCTGAGTAAAATCTCATATTACTTTTTAATAGCCGATCAAATTAAAGCAGCTTTGGGAAGTGCACTCAGACTCACATCCGTCATCGGAGACTCCAGACCTCAGCGTGAGCGATTGATTAAATCAGAGCTGGATGCTCGGGATCGTGGTGTTCTTAAGCTCAGCTCTACTCTCGCTCCTTTATCGCACCGGACGAGAGCAGGCTGAGAGGACTCGCTCTTAATTATAGTCTCGCTCAATTATTTAAGCGACGTTAACAAGCTCGTCTGTGTTAGGAGCCAAACAGGAGAAGTGTCCTCGTCTGACGTGGCTGCTGAAAGTCAGTGGATCTGCCATGGGGCTAAAATTAGGAAAAGCTCTTTATAAGGATCCTGCGTTGAACATTGAGACATATATCTTCAGTGAAGTAAGAGTCTCGGTGCAGCTGTAATGTAATTGGATTTTAAACGACGCTGTTCATTTTGTCCTCCAAATGTTTTTTTCTAATGTTTAATTTTAAGTACCTTATTGCCATTTATAAAGTGTTTAAAAAAATACCTACACTGGAATTAAATTGTGGAGCACTCAGAGATGAAGAAGGGAACATAAGAAATAAAATAAGTAAAAAAAAGGGAAAGAAATAAATGATAAAGGGTAAAGAAAATAAAAAGAAAGAAAAATACAGAGAGGGAAAAGGAATGAGCAAAACTGATATAATGGAAGAAAAACGAATAATGAGAAATACTGAAGGGAAAACCAAGACTAAAAGTTAAATAAGAAAAATATAGATATAGAATATAGAAGTTACTTTTTAGAGAGCAACATTTAAAGAGCGTATTTATTTAAGACTCCTAATATGGACTTCATGAGTAACTGCAGACATACTTCACTGATAAACCCTGCTGTGTTTTTTCTTTTTAAAGAACGTCCATCAGATTTAGTGACGTCTCAAGCGACACAATGGCATTACTCCAGAAAGGAAGTCAGTTTTACAACAAGAATCACTTTTGTCATCTCTTTTGAAACCAGTGTATGGCTGTCCTCCTGCGTTCCTCTCAAATCGAGTCATGTTGTACTTTCACTCTTCTGCACAGTCAAACAGAATCAAGTCTGTCCATCTCAGCAACAGAAATGCTTTTACTGGCCTTATTGATTTTTTTTAGACATTTAAGACATCCCATATTACCCGAGTGGATTAATTGGATAACAGTAATCTATATTTACTGCTTTACTCAGAGGTTTAAAGGAGTCCCATGACGATGTTTATCTGAACGCTGTCAGCATCACATCACGCTGAAGCCATACGGTTCGTTTTCCATCCAAATGTTTTGCAAATGTTTAATAAATTTCTGACAAGTTGGCAAAATATTCCGTACATAATCCGTGACACAATGCAAAGCTTTCTATAATATATTAGCAATTGTGTACAGTTTACACGAGATTTCACTCTCAATTGTTTTTTTCTTTTCAGTTTTGCGTTTACTATTAAATAGCTTGCAGTGTGCCACGACCCTGTTATGAACCCATAAGTTGTGATCGTAACTGCGGGAAGAAAATGGCGGAAATGCGAAAGAAAACTTGTCATGCTCCAATCTGCAATTTTTCTGGATTCACACTAGGCTTGGGATGATTGACGATAGTGTCGGGAATCGCAGACAGACTCCAAAGTATCGTAACGGCTATAAAGTTGGACGTTGTATTTTAGCTTCTCATCATAGATAAAGCCGTGAATATCTTTGTTCACAAAACTTAAACAATTAAGAAAAAGAAACAGTGTGTTGTTTATCAGGGCGACTTCACTACACACGATACTGTACTATACTGTAAATATCTCCACTGCTGTTCACCACAGAGCACTTGCATGCGTAACTTATATCAGTTTATTCCAATCTTACACTGAACTTAGTTACAGCTAATAACTCGTTAGGTTTATTTACAGTCCAGACTTCAGTGTTGCAGCATTCCTCACCTAACTAATGGGTATTTAATAATAATAAACTGACTAAATGCTAATTCTAGCAACTAGAAGCTACATGTGATGTCCAACTTCCAGTATTTTTTCGCTGTAATGACATAACCTGTACGCGACATGTGATATATATATGTGGCCACGCCCACTCTCTCCCCCCCAGTGGCTGACCGGACGATGGCATATTACACACCATCTCACAAGCCTAATTTAAACCTGATGAAAAGCGTCGACCGAACAATCTGAAAAAGTGCCATGCATAATCTGTAACAGACACTGTCACAAACGATAATAACTCTACGAGTCTTTGGAATCCAACTTTGGATGTCCGAGTCGTTTACACGTAAACCTAATGACATCAACAGTTCTGGACGATCATATGATTAATTGAGATCATTAATTGTTAATCAAGAGCAGGGAAAAATCAATATTACACCTGAGGGGAAAGCCTCACTCAAGCCCAAGATGAGCAACAAGATGACATCATCAACAGACATCAATTACACCTTTATACAACTGTTCATAACAACAGGTGTGTGTTTTTTACACTGCTGCTCACCTTTGTGTAAACTCCCCACGAGAGCTCCGTCTCCGTCACCATGACGACGATGCCAAACATGCCGAAGATGAGGGCGTAGTCGCTGAGGCGCTTGCGCTTTTCAAACAGCGCCCTCCGATGGCCGAGCTTGTAGCCAATGTCCTTGTTCCGTTTGTGCGGTGCGTTGCCGGCATCCTCGCGCAGCGGCTTGCCCGGTTCGTCGCCGTTGCCCTTTGACACCACGACCTCGAGGCCGGAGGTGTGCAGCGTCTGCAGCGGCTGTGTCTCCGAGTCCAGATCGGCCAGGTTCCTGCTGCCCAGCGGTCTCACCACGCCGCCATTGTACTTGCAGCTGTTCATGGCTATCTGAGGGACCGCGGGGCCGCTGGGCGACAGCGAAGAGCGCGACCAAGCATGGCTCAGCCTGCTGCCATCCGCACTCACCTGACACACAAACACACCGGAGAGAGGGTTCAGGGACATGTACAATCAGAACAAGGTACAATTACACAACTACGAATGTTCTTGGGGAAAGACGACTCAGATTTAAATGTCTGTGAAGCTTTTTAAATCAAGACTAGTCTAATTCTTGATATTATGAAGGTTCTCAGTCAAAATGGGACAGAATTTAGATACTGTGAAGGTTCCGGGTCAGTAGACTCATCTAAAAGAGGTTCCTGAGACACACCGTAAAGACGACAAAGATTGTGAGTCAACAGTCTCAGGACATATGAAGGTTCCCAGAGTTTAGAGACTAGGACGATCCTGGGCCGGAATGTGAATGTTGTTATGAAATTAAAACGCTATCGTTACAAACACAAACATAAAATGCACATAAACACAGTCGGAAACAGTAACACCACCTTCCACAAATACAGGTAAAGTAGTTTGTATCTGTAGTGTTTAAAACGCACCAAATAAAGAAATCTAAATTAAAACGAATTTTAAAAAATGCACACACAAACACACAAACACACTTTACAAATTTATTTATTTTGCAAATGGAATTTTCACGATTAAGTGATTTTTCAGGATTTTTGACGTTTAAGTTGATATATTTGAGAATGCTGTTCCTCTCTGTGTTAATCCTCTCGCTAACAGATGCAGGCTAATGATTAGCCGTATTAATACGAGCTTTCCAGTGCGAGAAGACGCCTTGCTCCAGCGTGTTTTAAATTATTGATTTTTTTTATTTATTGTGGAGTCTTCTGTAGGTATCTTCTGATACTCTGTTATCAGTATCTGCCAAGCTAACAGACACTTAGGCTAATTAGCTAGCTCGGAAAGTCCAGTGTTAACAAAAAAACTTTCTTTATGTACTACATCTACAAATATTACTATGTTTTACTTCATTAAAAACAACTAATGCTGAGGCAGGTAAGTTTAGTGAACGCTTCCGCTAGTCAGGTTAAATTTGCTAGCTAGTGTGGTTAGATACAGTATATCTGTGTTTATGTACAGTTTAATATTAAAAAAATGTGAACAGAACAAAACATTTCTGATAAATAATTAACTTTAAACCCAGGTGTAGGAGAAATGACAAAAATCTATCATAAAACTTCACAGCACATGATGTGTTTAACAATATTTAGTTTTGCAAACAAAGCAGTAGAGCAACATGATAAACAATTATAAATTGGAAATTGTTTAATTCAATATTCACAAAAAAGAAAAGAAATAATTTAACAAGAAATAAGAGGGAACATTAAATAAGTTTAATGTCCAATCAGGTGTCTCATGGTGAAATTTACAACGTATCAGTATCATATCTTTATCTCCACTAACCTTAGTGTTTAAAAAGTAGAAAATAATAATACAGAAATAAAAACAGAGATCCGTGAGAATCGTGAAGAATTGATTGATAATATCGGTGGCCTGAAAACACGTCAGTTTCCGTTATAAAGCTTATAAAGCACATTTCCTGCAGAGAAAACACATCGTATTTTTAAAACTGTTTTTCTAAAAATATTTCCTGTATTCAGAAGCAGAAATCTCAGTTATTTAGTTGGCCTGCGTTCATGACCTTTTACATGTTCATGTCACTAATCAGAAGGAATTTCCCAACATGTTAATTATTGTTGTAGATTTTATCCTGAAAATATTAAAACCCTTTTTTTTAACAACTCGTTGTGTTTTCTTGGTTAAACAGGAAAGAAATGATTTTACAACAAACTCTTCTCTGTCTCTCCTCAGAGCATCTTCACACTGTGTGAAATAAAGATTTCAACTCGAATAAAAATCCAAATATTAGATTTTTGGTTTTATTCATGTACGCATGCAGAGAGCTCAGCGAGCCTGAGGTCATGTGGAGGTCATTTTCTCGAGTAGTAGTAAGTCAGAACATCTGGAGGGAAGAAAAAAAACCACACCAACACCTCATTCCACACCTCCAAACTCCGCCGACTGTCATGTGACTTTAACGAGTTTCATCCCATCGTAGGTGTGAATCACACACGCTGAAATCCCCCACCATTCAGTAGAACAGAAGAAGAAGCTCAGAGATGATAAGATGATACCCGAAGCCCAGCTGCCTTCACTCGTTGCTCCGGAGTTTTTATTTCAGGGACATTTTTCTGGCCCCTGAATTCATCTGCAGCGAATGAGACCGAGCCAAGCGCTATTGATTAAGAGGAGAATCTTTAAAAAATTACTCTCTGTTTTTTTAATGCACGCAGAAAGACAGGTTTGGCCCAGAAACAGAGACCAACAAAGACAGAACGCTGTTCTCAAATCACAGAGCAAATGTAGCAGGAAAAAAAATAACAAAAGACGTATCGATTTAATACGCTGAAGTAAAGAGCGCTGGATTTTAGGCTTCATTCCTTAATGAATCAAAACCACAGACACAAAGTGCCTTTCTTAACTAATCTACATCTTCTGCAACAAGAAGAGAAGGTTTCTATCTGCTTTATAGGACACGCACACACACACACACACACACACACACGCACACACACACACACACACACACACACACACACACGCACACACACACACACACGCAGAGCGGAGACGGCACAGATCCGATACTCACAATCAGATACCTGAATCAGATACCTGAGGAAAAAAAGAATGAATTTAATCCAATCCGTTAAAAAAAGGAAATGTTTGCCTATAGAGAGGCTTGATTTTGTATGTTTTGTTAGAATTGATTTTTATTATGTTTATACTTTATTGTATTTATTAGATTTGCAGAAATGTTTTTTGCGTGAAAGCTGCAGCTTTGTGTGAGTCCTGTTTTCAGCTGTGGATTTTTTCCTGTATTATTTTAAAGTGCTTCATTTTAAAGCTTAGTATTATTTTTAAAGAAAAGAAAATCAGATGGGTCTCGATATCGGCTCGATATACTCCAGGTTTCAGTATCGGGATCGGAAAAGAAAAAGCGGTATCGTGTCGTCTCTAATGCAGAGTGGAGAGAACCGTCCTGACCCCGGACTCCAGGATTTATTCTGTTATACACAAAGAACAATAACACACACCAAACAGAAGATTTTCTCCATCTCCATTTTTATCTACATCTATACAGATACGTTTTGAGAACAGGATCGATAAATAGATGTATATATGGAGTGCACCTCTGAAGCAGTGTTTGAGGATTTGCTGGGAATTAAACACCAGCCAATAAATCAATACTACAATATAATCAGCTCACACATGAACACCTCACAGGCTGCCTCGCTGTCCATCAGTCACACCCGAGATAATGTCCACACACTCAGTGGACCGCAGAACCACAGGATTTAACGCCGATTTTCACATTTTCTTTAATGCATCTTCATTTAAGTAAAAAAAAAAAGTAAAAATGATCAAAACTCAACCGTAATCTGTTTAATTCACTGTTCTTTAGTTTTTGTCCATTCACGGCCACCGCATTAGCTGACAGTTAACAAATTCATAAAAAGCTTTAAGCTCCGCCCACTTCACAATCACACCATGTCATATACATTTCTCTAAAAAGCTGATTTCCTGATATAAATATGTCATTATGTGTCATAAACCACCACCTATTTACTTATTTATTTATCTACTTATTTATACGCTCATTTCTAGAAACCAATTAGAGAGGAATTTCTCAAAATGTTGAGTACTGTTGGATTTTTATTATAAAGGACACTATTCTTATAACAGCACGTTAGTTTCATGACTAAATGATAAAAAAAAAGATTTTCCTACTTCAACGAAGGCTTTAAGCCCCGCCCACTTCACTATCACCTCGTGCATATACTTCCGTCTGAAAAGCTCGTTTCCTGATATAAATATCCGGCTCTGTGTCATGATAGAGACGAGTTTCTTCTTCAAACCTTATAAACCACACTGACTACAGTGGGAACGCATCAACACCACACCGTGTATCTTCTCTAAATCAGTGTGATTATTGATTATTGCTGGATTTGTGATATAAAGTTATACTGAAAAATGACATAAAAACATTTTCTACAAAAAAGAAATAATTTTCCAACAAATTCAAATTTGTGAATGGAAATATATATAGATATTTAATACAATAAATGAACAAAGAATCTGAACAATCAGCTAGCAAAGATTTATGTGATATGTACTGTTTAAAAAAATGAAGCTGTTTGTAGTGTTTACCTCATGAGCCATCACATGGGACAAACCTGATGACCTTCTGTGAAAGGCGATGGATATGAGAAAAAAAAACAGCTACAGGTTTCATAAAAGTCATGACATACACTCTTACAAATAATGTTCAATCTAGCAGCATAAAAAGATCTCTGGTCATTCTAAAAGGAAATATTAAAACCTTCTACCTAACAGAAGAGCCCCTTTAGAAACCAAGTACCCTGAACCATCCAGAGAACCCTTGAGGAACCCTTCTTTTCTAAGAGTGTGTAATGAATCACAATGACTTCTTTCTTCTTCAGAGGTCTGAACGCATCTCAGAGAGCTATCTGAAGCACGCAGAGCCATTTCCACATGGCTACCTGCTCACATGACAACCGAGTGTGTATCCAACATCATCTCGTTCAGTCTCTCCCTCCTCCCTGCTCATCTCTCCTCACCTCCCTCGCTCGCTCGCTCTGCTATCTGCAGAAGCCTCCGTTAGCATGCAGCACAGGTGCTAATGCAATCAGTAAACCAAGACCATGGCCTGAGCTGTAACAATCGCACAGAAACAGCAGAGCAGAAGCAGCTCGAGCCGTGTCGTACCTCCGTCCTTTGTTTCCCAATGCCTCCGAGAAGACGGAACTGGCAGCCCGAGGATGGCTGTGTCGTGTATCTTGCTGCACTCTCACAAGCTTTTAGGGCTGTCTATAAATATTTCGAGGTCCTACATTAAGAAAACGAATGCGACTTTTTGTTCGCCTGCGAGTGAACGCTGCATTTATTACACAGCTAAGAGCGTAATGAAGGAAAGAGACCAGAAACTCGGAGCAGATTTCCAAGAAGCAGCGACTGGCTTGTCTGATGAGAAAGCTGCAAAGATCAATATGAGTAGTTAACAAAGACCCGGTCAAAATCGAAACCTCTGCCAAACTCTGAGCACGCTGCAACCTGCCAAAACCTTTCTTTTCTTAATTTTGGAAACAGAAAGCCTCCATTTTTAAAATCCACGACACACAACTACATAAAATCAAACATCTGCACGTTTGCATCAGTAAGTTTCGTGGCATCCATTTCACTGTACACTCTTATAATACAGTGTTCCTAAAAAGGTTCTTCAGAGGTTCCTCAGAGGTTGTTTGGATGTTTGAGGATCCTACCATTGTAAAGCAACCTTTTCTGAAAGGGAAACCTGATGTAGTAAGTCTGATGGATTTACCCAGGATAAACGATCTGTTTATAAATCACTTCATGATGTAGACTAAACACTCCATGTTTACTACTACAGTTAAAAGATGAAATTTTCTCATGCAATCTGTTACAAATGCGCCAATATTGTCAAGCATGCTTGATTTTCTAAGCAATGAATCGTGTAGTGAGCTTATCTACACTACGCTGCAAGTACAGCTCTGAGAAACAGCCAATGAGAGGCAGAGAGGAAAACAAATTCATCATCTGTCATGTGCAGCAGATCCCTGAATCCAGTTTATCATCCATCAATTTCTGTGGAAAAGCGAAAACCAAATATAAGCACAATAATAATGCTTCTGTAAGAAATTATCTGTCATGTTGAACCCAAACGGTTGTTAGGAACAGCAAAAATAAAAAGAAACATGACATAATTCTATATAAAATAGCCACATTTCTTTGTACTGTACCTCCAGTTCTCTTTGCAGAACAGACAGTCCTCACTGCTCACATCTCCACAACCAGTCCCTCCACATCTATCTCTTATTTCTCTTTTTTTCTGTACATATAGCCCAGACACGAGCACCACACTCAGTTGCCCTTCACAAAGTCACTTGATAGGCAGCTCTCACTTTTATTTTTTGTGAGAAAGTAGGATTTGGAGATCAGGTGCGCTGTCCAGGTGAAAGACCCTACAGTCTGCGATTGCTCAAGTAGTGTGCTCACCGCTGCGTCCACCAAACATCTGATTACAAGTGATAAAAGTCGTTTTGGTGGTGAGAGGCGTACAGCGGCTCTGAGATTATGAAAGTCATGCAGGCATTAGACGCTTTAACACATCACATCCGTAATCTCATCCAAAAGCTATTTCTAATATTAGGTTCAAATAGTAACAGTAGAAGCTGCACTTGAGACATCGGGCTGTGTGTGATCTTGTAACTGAAGATCATGATCATTGATTCTTTCTGTGGCAGCGGTAGTCAGACTGACGCATTAGATAAAACAAATCTAGTAAGTGTGCGCCCAAAATCTGACATCGAATCAGTCTAACGGTAGGAATTGATCAAATCTGAGTGAAAGCGACTGCTAAGTTGATTCTTCAAATGCCATTTCAGCTAGGCACAGAGGCCAGGTTTCTGGGGAAAATGATGATGATGACAACATTTATGGTGTACATGAATGTGTGATGTAAATATTCTCAAATGATTTTATGTAAAAAATCTAATTATATCCTTCTCCAAAAAGACGCCACCCTGGATTATTTTTCCCGCTGCCTTTCCAACGTCTACTGATGTTCAGTCTCAAACTGCTCTCATCGCCCTGCTCTCTTTACACTTATATTGAAAATGAAGTGTGCTAAAGAATAAAATCTAATTAGGTCTGAGTTTCCCAAAGGTATCAGAGTGTTGAGATGATTTTACAAATTAGAGAGAGTGTTTAAACTGATACACAGTCATTTCTTCCATCTTTGTGTTATGACACTTTAGAGAAATTTGAGCCTCCATTACGTACTGGAATTAATCAGAATATCCCAAATATGTTCAGGACCTAAAAATTCCCAGATGAGGAACGCAATCCCAGACTGCACCACAGAGGAAATACTAATTAACCCCTCAATGTAGGGCAGGTAACCAGGGTACACACTACCACACACTAGCATTCAGCATGATGAGAAGTGATGTATTTCCTCAGATGCAAATAGCACCTCAAACACAAACCCGTCTAGTTTCCCAAATCTTCAAACCCACCCAGCACCATCCAAACAAAAACCAAACCCAAGTCAATCGACTTCCCAAGCCCAGCAAATCCAAATCCCACCAGAACACCATTCCCAGATTTAACCTGCATCCTTATACAAAAACACAACCAGCACCCAAATCCCAAACCCAGCCAGGACCCTAATGCAAATTCCTACCAGTATTCCAACCAGGATTTTAATCCAAAATCCAACTACCATGCCAATCCCAAACCCATCCAGTACTCCAACTAGTCCTCCAGTCCCAACCAGCATGTCAATCCCAAATCCAACTGACATGCTAATCCCAAAACTAACTAGTACACCAATCCAAATTCCAACCAGTACTCTAATATAAATTCCAACGAGTGTCCCAAACCAAATTCCAACCAGTACCTGAATCCCAAACACCAGCCAGCACAAATCTAAACTTTACCAGCACCATATTTATAAGTGCCAAACCCAAACCAACCTTAGACCCAATCAGTACCCGACCCTGAACCATACACTGAAACCCAAGCATCACCCCTTCATCTAAACCCAGACTGCACCCAAAGACTACCAACCTGAAAAATTCACCATAATCTAAAGACGAACCCCCACCACAGGTCCTACACCCAACCTCAGTCTCAACACTCCACACACACGCCAGTGTGAGCAAGACCCTAAACCTAATCACCAGAAGAAGACTGGGGTTACATGATTTAACCCAAACGTGGCTAAGACAATAACCAGAAAACATGTGAGATTATGAATTTAAACACTAAAAATTCTCACCACAATCCAAATCCCAACCAGCACTCAGATCTCCAAACCTAATTAGATCCTCAGATCCAACCAGATCCCTGATCTGTACCACAAATCCCAAACCCAACCACAATCTCATTACTTATGCCAACCAGAATTCCTATCCCAAACGTATCCAGATCTCCAAACATCATTAGCTCCTCAGACTGATCCAGAACTTCAAACCCACATCTAAACAGCTTCTCAAACACGTTCTCCTTTATATCCAATCTCCTCTCACAACTGTGTTAGACACGTTTGAGACTCTGTTACATACTGGAATTAATCAGAATATCCCAAATATGTTCTGATCCTAAAAATTCCTCAGTGGAAAGCAATTCCGGACTGCGTCACAGAGGAAATGCTAATTAACCCCTCAATGTTGGAGAGGCAGCCAGATTACAAACTCCCAGCTAGAACCTCAAACCTGGATGGCTTGTCAGACACGTCCCACTTGTCCTTTAAATTCAACCTTCTGTCAGATCTCAGATCATGATAAATCCTCTGACCTCGAATAATACAGAACTGTCGACATTTTAATCATTCTTCTCTGACTGGTACATGATACACCGCCAGGCCCTTCTCCAGCACGTTGGGCTAGTTCTTCACGTTAAGCTAATCCTTGCCTTGCCTTTGTGTGTGTTTGAGGCGTGAGGCCTCCTCGTACCTTCCTGTTCCTCCATTCCTGCCACTGCCAGCTTCACTCCATACAAATCCAATTTAGCAAATCTATTTTGACATTGAATTTGCACTCATTCAGATGTGCCATCAGGCTGTGTGTTTCCCAGGCTCCACTCCCTAATGAAAATGTCTACAGGGGAGAGCTCATTACTGGATCTGCTACTCAGGATTCTCTTTTCTCAACCATTCTCCACCATCAGAATCTAATCTACACACACACACACACACACACAGCAGTGTTGCTGCCTTCATGCTGCCAATATTCCCCACAGAGCCTCCATGAAATGGGAAACAGTAATATGTTTGAACATCATTTTTCTGTAGGACTCTTGATTGGACTATGATGTTTAGTGATACGTTTTACAACATCTGCCATTGCATTTAGTGGCTCCGTCTTTCATTTTCCATCGAGAACAAGCACGGTAGAGGACACGAGCATGACTACGGCCACAATTAAGAGGTGAGCGATACGACAAAAATATCATCATGATATTTGACGATATTTCTACACTGTATGATATGCATCACAATATAAAGGCTTGCTGAAAACATGAATTTAAAAAAATTAGTTCAACAATACTTTTATTTAATGTCTACACAATTACATTACTTAAAACTGAAAAGTCTGAATCTAATAAGTAAACAATACATTTTACAATTTTAAAAATTCAGTACAAAATTTTAAAATCAAATCAGCTGCTTCCAATCAGAGCCTGAAATCGTCATTTTTAAACTATTAGAAAAAGATATCATAATACATGCAATATCTCAGAAAAGTGTATTGTGACCTTCATATATGGTCCTAGATCGGATAAATATCCGATACATGGCCATGTGACATGAATGAGAAGACTCAGATTGGACTTTTACACAACACACATGCACATATCACTGGAGCCAGCAACAGCGACGGCAGTGATTATATTCAGTGGAAGGATGGAGAAATTGGTGATTTGGGGAATCGATTCAAACAAAACTGTAAGGAACCAAAAGCCAAAAGCGACAAAAATAGAAGGTGTTTCAGAGAACAGGTGCATTCAACTTAAAGACATGGCTCACTTACAGTTACCTATATGAATGTAGCCTAGAAAGTAAATGAGGCTGAATATCAGAAAAAGGCTCAAATAAAACCATCAGATTAAACACCAGACCAACATCTGGCCAACACTACAAGCCTAAACACCATGAAATGGCCAAAAGAACTAGAAGATAACTGTGACTGTGTGTCTTAACACCAGAAAATTCCTCAAAACAGATTAAAAACACAAGGAAGTGTCAGATAAACCTAAACACCAGGAGACTTTAAGCCTAAACACCAGAAAAGACTCAACACCAAACAAGGACCAAGATCACTATCATTCTAAATACCAAATGACTGAATCTATAAGCTTTAACGTTAAAAAAATGCTGAGACAGAGAGTGAGCCTAAAAAAGAAAATGACTACACACACTGACACCAGAGCAACACCCGGCCAACAAGCTCATAATTAAACACCACAACACTAATAGCTGACAATGCCACACTAAACATCAAAAATGATTGAGTCTTTAAGCCTAGACACCAAGAAATAGATGACACTATAAGCTTGAACACCAGATAATTATGAGTCTAAACCCAAGAAAATGTTCGAGGCCATAACTCCAACATAAAGATACAAATACTGCAAGCGTAAACACCAAACACTGACTGACTTTACAACATAAAAGCAAAGAATCACCGAGACTACAAACCTCAACCTAAATCTCAACTACGCCTGAAACTACAGGCCTGTTAACCAGAAAGAGTCTGAGATTATAAAATAAACACCATAAATGACCCCAACACATGAAGTTTCAAGCTGCAACAATTATTTTTAGCATCGTTCTACTTTTAGTAAAAATTTAAAAGGGGTGATTTTATCCAGAAGAGATTACAGGGCTGAACCGGTCTGAGTTTGGTGTTCGTAACGTTCAGTCTGATTTCTCTCCAACAATTACGCTCTCGGCAAATTACCCTCGATTAGGCAGTGGAGCAGCAGCTGCATGAGACCTCACACACACACACACACACACACACACACACACACACACCCTATAGAACAGTGTGCGAATGTTGCGGTTGTTTTTAACCCTTTAAACTCCCAGGACTCTGTAACTTTTACTGTGAGTTTCTCTGCAGTTACTGAATAATGTGCTGAATAACGGAAAAATAAATCTGACAGTTCAAGGGGATAAATATTTTTAATTGACTTTTGCATTTTATTAGCTAATGTTTTTATTTATGTATTATTTCTTATATGAGTTAAATATTTGTTTACATTATTAGTTAATATTGAATGCTAAATAAAGAAGTGATGGCTCTACAGTTTTTATATGATACGCAATAGACAATATTTTTGGCTGTCCTGATAATCTAGAACCCTTAAGGTTCTTAGAACCATTAAAGGTTCTGTGTAGAACCCTGCGAAACAAATATTTCCCTATCAGAAGTGATTCCAAGAAGAACCCATTTGCAGAAGCTAAGAACAATTAATTATCCACTGAAACCATAAAGAACCCTTTCTCTAAGAACGTTACCAAGTACAAAGAAGCTAAACCTGACATGTTCTAGATATTAAGAAGAAAATAATGAGCAAGAGTTTGGTGTTTACTACACAGTTAATACACACACTCTTAGAAAAAAGGGTTCTATAAAAGTGCATTTTTGGACAGAAGAACTTTTTTTGGACAACTGAAGAACACTTTACGGGTTCTAAACTGTAGTTTGTTACTGCTAGCTAGTGTAATAACGAGAGAGCTGTCACTACAGTAAATAGCTAGCTAAGAACTTTACACTCCTCAATGGTCTATTAATGCTCAGTGGTGCTAGCTCTTTCCGTAAGTCTGTCTGAAGAGGACAGCGTCTCTCACAGGGTTCTACGTATAAACTTTAAGAGTTGTACCTTTAATAAAAGCAGAAATAGTCATATTGTTAACGTTATTATCAAATTTAATAACAACGTCACAATAACATCATGAGTTAAACATGTTCATTTAAAGCTTTTTAGAGAAATGAGAATCTGAAGACATCTGAGACTGGAACCCTAAACCTCAGCAAGTGGACAGGAGTACAAGTGAAAGATTAAATGCAGAGATAATGAGGTCTAAACTCCGGAAAATGTCACATGCTGCTTTCACATGCTCACTGGATGGTCGTGTTTCTAACACACAACGTCGTACTTTAAAAATTTACTGTGTTTATTTGCACTAATAATGTGTTTTCCTCTGCTGTAATGGAACATGAACCAAAGTCTGTATGAAACACGGAAGTCTGTTGTGTGAGGAATAAAACATTTAGGCATGCAGTTACAGGGAAATAATCAATGCTGGGTGGTGTGAGTGACTGTTACCACCCCAGAGTTGATTGTTTTCCTGTAACAGCACGTCCCCAAGTGGTTTACTCCTTTTATACTCACAGCAATTTACTAACGATTACAGTTTTTTATTTATTAAAGCATGACACGTCATTTTTTTTTAGCCATTTATAGTTTTAATGTTGTGTAATGTCTGTAAAAAAAAGGTAGTTCCTGTTGTCACTTACGTTATAGCAGCTATAAACAATCGTTCCCTCACCAGCCTCTCTTTTTTTCTCTCTTCAAGTTAATAAGAAGTTAATAAGATAAAAAACGCAGCTTGTTACGCATGTTACTGAGAAACAGCAAAGAAACATAAACTCCTCTGTCCTGAAGATGTCGGAAAACTTACAGGAAAAGTTACAGCTCTGACTATTATAAAGCGCTGACACTGGAGACTCCTTCCATAAATGTTAAAAAAACATCTCCTTACAAAAATAAAATCTGTTTACTTTCAGTGAAGCGTCTGCTGTACACGTCCCTGTGAATGAGCTGTTACTATAGAAACAATAACATATTAGAGCGAGCGCATTAATATAAACCTGCGCTACTGTCAGAGCTGCTGTTATAGAAAACTAATCAACACCTCCTGACCAATCAGAAACCAGAATTCAGCAGCGCTGTGGTGTAATAAAACGTGTTAGTGCTAAAACCTGCACGCGGGATGATGGGAAATAGAACGGAGAGACAGAAACGGGGTCGACTTTCCCACAAGGAAGGAATGACACGGATTTTCCCTCTAGAGGAGAGTGCACACTTCCTCATTAACACCGACACGCCTGTTTCAGAACACACACACACCCGTAGTACTGTATGATACTCGTAGATTTTATACATGTTATGGAACTGCAATTTTAAATAATAACAGCAGGAAGTAGTCATTAGTTAATAGAGATGCAGCAGTGCTGATCCTGGTGTCTGATCCTGGTCCGATACGGTGCTCATTTACCCGCAGTGACACCAACATCCGATACCAGGAGATACTGCGTAACATAAGCCGAGTGTACTTTGTCGTCACGACATGATAGCGATCTGGATGTACTTCACCAATAATGATCAGATTCCTAGACCTCGGAATAGGAAAAAACCAAAGAAAACACCCCTCAAGTCCGAATTCCTCCTCAGGAACATGGTCTCGTCAACACTGAGTTCAGGGAGTGACATCAAACCAACATGGCCGCCCACAGCATCACCAGTGAACACAGCAGCGCTTCCTATCTTTAAATGAGTTACACTGCGTATACACACATTAGCTTTAGACCAATCAGCACACAGACATGTTCACCTGTTAAATCTGTAACACTGACTCTACTCTTCACTGCTCTGAGGGAAATACACAGCACAGTTAGCTGCCTAGCTCGCTGCTAATAAAAGACTTAACGTAGAGGCGTTTGTGTTTTTTTTTTTTGTCGCTTTTTTACCTCGAACGCACGGAGATTGGAAATGACGTCATTACGAACTCCGACTTCCTGCTTCTGAGGTAAGTCCAGTGCAGCGTTAGCTACACTTCAGAAGTGGTGTGTTTCACCTAAAAACCATTTTGCTAAAACACACACAAACCTGACATCGTGAAGCTCCTTAATCTCGTAAACGATTTTGTAAAAGAGCTGTGAGAGTGTGTTGTGATATTCACACATTAAAGTTCAAAGTAAACCAAAAAAGAAAAAGCTTTCAAGGGCGGAGCCAAGGGGGAGGAGTTATATTAAACTGCACTAAGAAAAAAAGGCAGTTCTGCTCCTTCAAGATGGCGTCCTTGATAAATAACGCTGCAGCGTTCAGATACACACCGAAGTTCAGTTCATGCGTCTGTGTGACATCACTGACTGCTGAGGAAAAGATTCTGGGTGACACACACTTCCTTTACACGTTAGCTACTTTAGCTTCTGTGCAGAAATGACAGCATCAGACTTCACACACACCGAACACACACTCAGCGGGTCGAGCTGAGCTACGTCGGTGGAGGGAGGGAAAATGTGTGTGTTTGTTTTAATTATTTTTAGTCCGAACTGTTCCTTTAAGTGCGGTTCTGCATCATGGCCACTGCAGCTCTGACAGCCTGTTGCAGTCGGCGTCACACTGCCTCCGTTCTCCTGAATGAACTCGTACAGCGCACAATAAACACCCAGTCTCCAGAAATAAACACCGCTGCTTTTTCCACTCAACCCAACATGAATCCAACAGCCATTCGGGTCTATGTGATGCACTATAACACAGTAACAGACACAGTATAACCCGAACACACACACACACACGCTGCTGGGACACCATGTTTTTAGGCACGATGACCTCACAACACCATCATCCTGATAGTCTTAATCATCCTGAGCAATGCTGGTATTGATCTGGGATCTGTAAACGGCAGAGCTGCGTGTAGTGTGTGCACACACAACACCACCACGCACAACAAAGACCAGCGCTGAATCAACACTCACAGTGTTCACACGCATCTAACTCAACACTGAATGACTGCATCTGCAGTAACAATAACAGGATTTATAATTATTAATCAAACAGAACTCTGATTTCTGACAAATACTCCAGCCTAATGCGCAAAGCTACACACGTAGCATGCAGAACAAAATCTCCAGTGTGCAATTAACACCTACAGGTGTTGACTAAACACTCACAGTGCAGAATTAACTCTTTACCCATTAGCATTATATGATATAATACATATATAAATAGCACAGTGTTGAATTAACCCTTACAGTCTTTACTCGTGTGAAACTGAGCACTAATAAATACTAAGATTTAATTCAACACTGTGGCTTTTAACATTGCAGGTGTTTACTCAACTCTGTTAAATGTATGACTAACCTCAACACTGTGGACTTTAATATAATCTAAACGTTTTAATACAAATCTGAAGGTGTTGAGAGAGTCAATTCAATACTATTACATCTCCAGGTGTTTATTTATCCCTTTAAACATTTAGACTATAGGTGTTTATGTACTTCTGTAGGTGCTGATTTAAAAATCTAAGACTTAATTCAAGACTGTACATATAATTACAAGCCTGCAGGAGTTAATTCAACACACTAGGTGTTAAATCTGCAGGTGTTGTTTAATACTGTGCTAAAACTGTAAGAGTAAGCGCAACACTGTAGACATTAATAAAAACTATACGTGTTAATACAATGCAGGTTTTGATTCAATACTGTGAGTCAATTCAACACCATAAAATTTAACACTGTAGGCATTAATGTACAGCTGTATGTGTTGATTTAACACTGTAAGACTTAATTCAATACTGTAAGTGTTATCACAAGTATTTACGTGTTGATTTATCCTCATAAGATTTCAGTACAGACCTGCAGTCTGTATTAATTACCCCTGTGAGAGTTAATTTATACTGTAGGTATTAATACAAATCTGCAGGTGATTAATTATCCCTCTAAGACTTAACACTGTAGGTGTTTATCTAATGATGTAAGACTTAATTAAACACCACGGTTATTATTACAAACCTGTAAATGTTGTTGTATATCCATGAGTGTTAATTCTACACTGTCGGTATTAACACAAATCGTAGGTATTAATATAAACACTGTAAAACTTAATATAAATCTGCAGGTGTTTATCCCTGTAAAATGTAACACTGTAGGAGTTAATGTACATTTATAAGTGTTGATATCTCATTTCAAAATTTCATTCAACGCAGTAGGTGTTGAATCAGAAAGCGTTCATTTAAACCTGCAGGTATTTATTTATCTGTGCGAGAGTTAAACACTGTACACGTTAATACAGATACACATGTGGAGATTCAACACTGTGAAGTTAACATAAAGCTGCAGGTGTTTATTTTCCCTGTAAAACCTAACACTGCAGGTGTTTATTTAACAGTGTGAAACCTAACACTGCAGGTGTTTATTTTCCCTGTAAAACCTAACACTGCAGGTGTTTATTTAACAGTGTAAAACCTAACACTGCAGGTGTTTATTTAACAGTGTAAGACTTAACTCAACACTGCAGGTGTTTATTTAACGGTGTAAGACTTAACACTGCAGGTGTTTATTTAACAGTGTAAGACTTAACTCAACACTGCAGGTGTTTATTTAACAGTGTAAGACTCAACACTGCAGGTGTTTATTTAACAGTGTAAGACTTAACTCAATACTGCAGGTGTTTATTTAACAGTGTAAGACTTAACTCAATACTGCAGGTGTTTATTTAACGGTGTAAGACTTAACACTGCAGGTGTTTATTTAACAGTGTAAGACTTAACTCAACACTGTAGGTGTTTATTTAACAGTGTAAGACTTAACACTGTAGGTGTTTATTTAACAGTGTAAGACTCAACACTGCAGGTGTTTATTTAACAGTGTAAGACTTAACTCAACACTGTAGGTGTTTATTTAACAGTGTAAGACTCAACACTGTAGGTGTTTATTTAACAGTGTAAGACTTAACACTGTAGGTGTTTATTTAACAGTGTAAGACTCAACACTGCAGGTGTTTATTTAACAGTGTAAGACTTAACTCAACACTGTAGGTGTTTATTTAACAGTGTAAGAATTAACTCAACACTGCAGGTGTTTATTTAACAGTGTAAGAATTAACTCAACACTGCAGGTGTTTATTTAACGGTGTAAGACTCAACACTGCAGGTGTTTATTTAACAGTGTAAGAATTAACTCAACACTGCAGGTGTTTATTTAACAGTGTAAGAATTAACTCAACACTGCAGGTGTTTATTTAACAGTGTAAGAATTAACTCAACACTGCAGGTGTTTATTCAAATCGCCAGGTGTTGATTCGACTCTGTAGGTGTTGATGTAGATGTGCAGGTGTTATTTCCGCACTGAAAGTGTGAACTCTCCTCTGCAACGCTGAACTCCGGAAGAGTTAATGTGTGTGTGTGTGTGTGTGTGTGTGTGTGTGTGTCGCGTTATGTCGCCGTTACCTGATGCCCTTGGTTTCTCTGAGGCTCGTGCTCCGCGCTCGGGTTCGTGTCTCCGTCACGGTGCCATTCCGCTCGCGCGCCCTGTTGCTGTTGTTGCTGTTGTTGTTGTTGCTGTATGCCACAGGGCCGCTGCGCGCACAGCTCGTGCGGTGGTCCTCTCGCGCAGCTCTCGGGCAGACTGCTCCTCACGAGCCGCTGCTGCTGCACCTGCAGCCGAACCGCCTGCGGGTCCTGGAGCGCGCGAGCGGCGGCGGCGGTTTCGGGCGGCTGGCCCGCGGGAGCGCGCGGCGGCTGATGCTGTTGCTGATGCTGTTGCGTTGATGATGATGAAGATAGCGGTGTTGATGATGAAGGTGCCGGTGGCGGCGGCGGCGGCGGCGGGTTCTGCAGCAGCAGAGCGGTGAACGGATTGCTGCTGCTGCTGCTGCTGCTGATCTGCTGTAGCGTTTGTTGTGGCTGCTGCAGTTGTTGCTGCTCTTCCGGCAACGACCCGCCTTCTTTTCCGCAGCTGCACGAGAGACGATGCGCAGGTTTGCTCCACTGGTTCCCTCGAGACTGATCCTCCGCCAATCGCGAGCCGCACCAGGCGGGGTCACCGATAGAGTCCGGGGAAACGGAGCCGAGAGCTCGAGCCGACGGTTTAGTGAAGGTGCAGTTGCGCCGCTGGCTGTTCGCGAGACTCGAGTCGGCGCCTTGACTTTGTGATGATGGTGATGATGATGATGACGGTTCTCGTGCGCCGCCCCGTTGCAGTTGTCCGGTCGCGCTGGGCGGTTTCCGGTGTCCGCGCGCACTGTGAGACGGCGGCGGCGGCGGTGGAGGCGGCAGGGTGTAAAACGGCGCTGCTGCTGCTGAGGATGAGGATGGCGATGCTGCGTGCGGTCGCTGCTGCTGCTGCTGTCGGACAGCGCGCGAGTCTCGATGCCGCATCACCGCCTCCTCCTCCTCCTCCTCCTCCTCCTGCTGGTCGCGTGCGGCGGGCTGCGGACCGAGCCGCTTCGGCGCGCTCTCGCTCTCGGTGCTGCGTGCGGCGCCGGCGGAGGCCCCCACCGTCGAGTCCACGCGGCTCGTCTCATTGGTGGGTTGGACCAGAACCAGCCTCATCTCGCCCCTCCCTCTCTCTCTCTCTCCCTCCCTCCCTCCCTCCTCCCGTGATGCTACGCGCGCCTTCAAATAAAGCGGACCAGATCGCGGGCACGAGCGCAAACGCTCTCCAGACGCATTGTGCTGCCGGCGGAGTTGTGTTTGTGTGAAGGTGAAAATATTGCGCTTTTCTCACTGAGGGAGTGATTGTGTGTCCATTTCCAGGTGCAGGCTGTGATTTCAGATCCGTGTGTGAAGTTCAGCTTCCTGTAAAAACAAAAACACATCACGTTACAATATTTCTTTAAGGATCTGAATTTACTGAGAACTTTCTGAGCTAATAATCTCCTCCTGTCCCACGCAGAGGAGGTCAGCTTTACACTGCTAGACTACTGTTTAATGGTTCTAGCTTTCAGAAGAGACAGCGTGGAACCTGTCTGAAGAGGATGCAGTCTGGAGGAGGGATCGACTCGCAGTTATTAAAGATTCCTCCAGAAGGACAAACCAAAGAGGCTTTTAGGAATCATATATAGCGAGAGCTACTGTTACTCTATTAAATAATGGAGTAAAGCGAGGGAGCTAGGTCCTGTGGGCTGGTCAGTGTTCTGAAGGGTCCAGGTGGAACCTGTTCAGCAAGGAGGAACCGCCACACTGACACTTTCTCTAAAGAAAGGCGAGGAGAAACGGGTGCAGTTTGGGTTTCAGCATGGAGGCCGGACTCGTTTTCCCCAGAGGAGAGATGAGAGGAGAGATGAGAGGAGAGATGAGAGGAGATGTCTGAGCGTGGATCCGGGGCAGCAGCAGCAGCAGAAACCTGATCGTTTTCATTAGGTAATTAATCCTGGAGAGCCGGATAGGCACCTGGTCAGCATGAAGTATCGCTTGCTTGCTGGTTCGGGAGGCAGAGCTGTGTATGAGCGCATGAATTATTCATCTTTCAATCCCACTCCAAGTTCAGAGAGAAAACGGGGGTGGAGGTGAAGGTGGAGAGGTGATGAAGGGGGGAGGGTGGATGGCAGGGTGGAGGGGTTTCTCATCTGAATCTGACTCCATTAGATGAAAAAAACACAGTTCTTTATTGGGTCAGGCTGCTCCGTCTGATCACTGGCTGACTTTTATTAAGGCCGTGTTCCGTTTAGGACGCTGTGTAGGGAACAGAGACGTTCCTCGGATTCACATTATCACCAAAACGAAAGCAATATTTTATAAAACCAAAACAGAAAGATCCAGATTCCTTAAAAAATCCTCTTCTAAGAGTTCAGGACTCTGAAATAGACGAGTATAATAAAATAATCATAAAAACAAAGAGTCAAAGAGTGAAGTGCACTTCAGAAAGAGACGAGAAAAGAGAGAGAGAGACGAGAAAAGAGAGAGAGAGAAAAGAAAGACAGAGAGAGAGAGAGACAGAGCAACATAGAGCACAGACAGACAGATAGATAGACAGATAGACAGATAGATAGATAGATAGATAGACAGATAGATAGATAGATAGATAGATAGACAGACAGACAGACAGATAGATAGATAGATAGACAGATAGACAGATAGATAGATAGATAGATAGACAGATAGATAGATAGATAGATAGACAGATAGACAGATAGATAGATAGATAGATAGATAGATAGACAGATAGACAGTAAACACAAATTGTCAAATCAAACACCAGGAGAATTTACAAACCTAAACTCTAACCAAACATAATTCTATAAGAACTCATTTTATTAAATAATAAAATATGTGGCAAAAATATTGACCCCCTCAGAGATGACATCATAAATTCTGCTACGTGCCAGATGTCCTGTTTCCTCACACGCAGGATATTTGCACACTACTGTTATTATTGTATTATATATTTAAAGTTTCATATGTATTTATCTGTTTTTTAATTTAACGTGTAACAGTGTGATGGAGAAGTCCACACTGCATCTCATCATCATTCTACCATGACTAGAAAGGTATTCGTTTTCATATTCGTAGGTCAAACCTTGGTTGCCTCTGGCAGGAGGTTAAGAGTCGGCTGTAGATGGAGGTTTCAGTGAGATAACGATCCCAAACACACAAAATCTACAACAACAAACCTGGGAATATAAAGCAAAATCTAAATGTTTTCCAAGATCATGCAGGAAGCGTAACTGTAGGGGTGCCAATAATTATGGAACAAGCATTTTAGCAGAAACAATGCAGTATTTAAGAAATCTATAAATGCTTGAAAATTTTAGTTTTAAAATAAATGTACAGCAAATGCAGATGTTTCACTTTGTCATATTTTGTTCTCATCTTCATGCAGGGTGCCAATATTTCTGGAGTTGACCAGTTTTATACCTTTAAACATTTAATCTTCCTGTAAATTTCTGCAGAAAAATACGATACTAAAAACTTAATACTTATTTTTTCAAACATGAGGTGAGATTTTTACCAAACATAAATAAAATATAAAAGTTTTTTAAATGATCAGGTCATAGTACAGACGGGTATTCACACACACGCACACGCACACGCACCCACGCACGCACGCACACACGCAAACACACGCAAACACACACACACGCACAGACACACACGCGCACGCACGCACGCACGCACACACGCGCGCGCGCGCGCACGCACACACGCAAACACACACACACGCACGCACACGCACAGACACACACACGCACGCGCACACACGCACGCGCACACGCACACACACGCAAACACGCACGCACACACGCACAGACACGCACAGACACACACACACGCACAGACACACACGCACACACACGCGCACACACACGCACGCAAACACACACGCAAGCACACACGCACGCACACACACGCACACACGCAAACACGCACGCACAGACACGCACAGACGCACACACGCGCACACACACGCACGCGCACACACGCACACACGCACAGACACAGACACACACGCACACACGCACACACACGCACAGACACACACACACGCACAGACACAGACACACACGCACACACACACGCACAGACACGCACAGACACACACACACGCACAGACACGCACGCACACACACGCACGCGCACACACGCACAGACACACACGCACACACACGCACAGACACACACACACACACGCACACACACGCACAGACACACACACACGCACGCGCACACACGCACAGACACACACGCACACACACGCACAGACACAGACACACACGCACAGACACACACGCACACACACGCACAGACACACACACACGCACAGACACGCACGCACACACACACGCACACACACGCACGCGCCCACACGCACAGACACACACGCACACACACGCACAGACACACACACACGCACAGACACAGACACACACACACGCACACACACGCACGCGCACACACGCACAGACACACACGCACAGACACACACACACGCACAGACACAGACACACACACACGCACGCACACACACGCGCACACACACGCACGCAAACACACACGCAAGCACACACACACGCACAGACACACGCACACACACGCACAGACACACACACACGCACAGACACAGACACACACACACGCACGCACACACACGCGCACACACACGCACGCAAACACGCACGCAAGCACACACGCACGCACAGTAAAGAGGCCATCTGCGCTGGTGCTGTACAGTAGAGGGAGGAGATTCTCCGCTGAAGCGTAATCACGGGATTTCCTGACCTTAAAGCAGTCCAGCTTCCTGCTCTTACATAAACACACTGCACTTTATTTATTTATAGTGCGAGGGCGAACCTCCTCCTGCCGCTCCACCTGTTCATTAAATGCCATGAGGATCTCACACGCACGCACACACACGCACACACGCAAACGCACACACACGCAAACGCACACACACGGGTCCAAAAGTCTGAACGCAAACCCAACTGTTTTATTTCCTCATTTATAAAACACTAATGTAACATTCTCCTTCACTGTTTCATTTCATTTCTGTTGTTTTTAAAGAAACAGGCCAATAAAAAAAGTCATCGTCCACAACGTCCACTTGAGTCCATCAGCAGAGACGTGTTCGGTGTTTTCTACGTACGTGTGCGACACGCAGCACTGATTTCAGACATTTTCTCAGTTCTGTGTAAATGAGTTACGCCGCTGTAAAGAAGAAACAAATCCGAACGATGGTCTGGAACGATTCCTCAGACCGAAACGACGCTGCGTGTGGTGCGACGCTTCCTCAGTTCCCCGCTCACTACTTTAGTTCCTACCTGCGATTGTTTACTACTTTACTTCCTGTTTACTTCCTGTTTACTTCCTCAGTTCCCTGCTCAGTACTTTAGTTCCTACTTGCGATTAGTTCCCTTTTACTGCTTCACGTAAAAATGGAAGAAAAATGTACAACCTGTCGTATACGAGCGCTCACTAAACACGTACAGAGACGTTAGGAAGTAAAATAAAGTTCGTAAGGAAGTAAAAGATCGTTGGTGTCTCTGGTGAGAGTACGCAGCTAGTACAGTTAGCTGGCTTTGCTAATCTAATCTGAGAACAAGGCTAGCATGAAGCCGAGCTTCGTATTCGGTTCATCACCGTTTTGCTTTAGTGACAGTGTGACTCGAGCGGGCATGGACTCCACACGTTTGTGTAAAAGCTTACAATCCATTTTAGATCAGATCTTTCAGTAGAAAAGATTAGACATGAGGAAAATCTGACCTTTTTTTTGTACAAAGGAGTTAACCTGCTCAATATCACACATTTACTTACATTTAAATAAGGAGCTAGAAATAGTGCAGAATCTTCAGTATTAAATATTCAAGTGTTGTGCATTTACTTTCTTTTGTTTTAGAATTTTCAGCAAAAAACAAGTTAAAAGACGATTAAACCAGTACTGAATTTATTACTTACAGTGTCGCATCGTTCAGAGTTATTGAGCTTTTCACCCACCAACACGTAGTGTGTAACTATAATACCCAGCATGCATTGCACAAATACGTCACATAAAAAAACGAAAACAGTTTCATAAAAATCATCAAAATTCACTTCCTACTCCAGCATGCACCATCATGAGGATTTCAGACAAACCTGACCTCAGAGACGAGTGTGTGAGCGCTGGGAGAAGTGTGTAGGTGTGTTTACAGCAGGTGTATCAGTGTGAGTGTGTGTGTGTGTGTGTTTTTCCACTTTGTTTCCCTTTAAGCTTTCTGCTACAGGAACTGTGTTTAATAAAACATCTGTAACTGAGAGAGACGAATAAAGTAACTCGATATAGTGAATATAAATTTATACAGCTCATACATCTGATCAGCCGTGTGTGTGTGTGTGTGTGTGTGTGTGTGTGTAAGATGCAGCATGTTGGTGCAGATGTTTAGAGAACACCACGGCGGGGGACAGATGGAGAGGCCCTGTCAGGAGCAGACGAATGTTTCTGATCGCTTATTATTTCAGCTCTGGGGAAATGCGCACACACACACACACACACACACACACACACACACACACACACACACAAAGCATAAGAGAGAAAGAATTCCTCCTAGCCGAGAGCTGAGAAGGTGAATAGATAAACAGATAGATTCCTTGATTCTCATTATGACATTTGTTTACAGGGAGCCAATATTTTTCCCCACACATTTGTGAGAGTCATTATTTCATCATTGCATGAAAGAAGAAAATCTCTGTACTATAAAATTAGAAGAGAAGTCTAAGAGCAGGAAACAGTTTTGTAGTTAAAGGTGTTTGTGAATAAATGAAGCTGTGAGTGTGATGAGTCGCTCCTTTCAGAAACAGAACTACACTTTTTAAAAAGTAAAGATAACATCAGATCTTCAGCAAAGTGAATTTGTGTTGAATTGTCACATATTTAAACACGTTAACTACAACATTTAATGACAGAGTTCGACAGCTGCCCTTCCACTTCCATTCTGCATGAGTTATCTGAGTCTTTTCTCATGAATACGGTTTTATCAGTTTGGTAATCACACACACACACACACACACACACACTTCAGTCCTAACTCTATATGTATGTAATTGTGAACAGATATCTTTTAAATCTCTCACGTCTAAAACAAACACCAACAAACGTCCACCATCACAAAGCACCTGTCTCTAAACCTCAAGCAGATCTGAAAGACTGAATAAAATATTTAACCTGCGTGAAATCTCGGTGTTGTGTGTGTTTGTTGTTTTGGTTATTGCTGTGATCAGCTCAGTCTCAGTGATATTTCACACGGTGAAGCTTCACGGCTGAAGTCCATCAGCGCAGCCCAGTGTGTGATGATAAAAATGGCCCCTGAGGGACTGGAAAAGCAAAATCTCAGTGTCCGCTGATTGACTCGAGGTCTTTTAGTCCGTCCTTTATTCTCACGGTGACATTAACACACACTTCAGCTCTAAAAACCTGATAAGAACACAAACACACACTCGTCTTACCTCCGACTCTCAGAGTGGACGCTCCACGCTCGCACGCTTCCTACAAACTTAAGCACCGTCTTCAACGTCTTTAGTACACTGGAACTGTTTGCATTATTTTAGCTCCAGCACAGACACACACTCACACACAATCACACACTCACACACACACACTTCCTGAAGCCGTCGTCAGAAGTGGAGGCCGTCCAGAGTCTCTTTGAGACGCGTAATTAGGATGCAGAGCGAAGAAAGAGCAGCCAGGCTTGTTAAGAGCTGGCATGCAAATGGACCGGGCGACAAAGAGACGCACACAAACACACACACAAAGAAAACCAGAGCAAGAGAGAGAGAGAGAAAGATTGAAAGAATTCCTACAACCCAAGAGCCAAGAACAAGGCGAAGAGACAGAGAGAGACCTTTGATGCCCAGATCATTAACGAAAATAGGATGATGTCTGTTTATGTTTCCTCAAGGGTGCCAATAATTTTTCCCACACATTTCTGAGATTCATTATTATTATATAAATTATTTAGAGCAAATCCCTTTCGTGCAGTGGCCACACTTATGGACAGGAAGCTTCAGGCTGTAGGGGAATATACAGCTTCACTGTGTTAGTGTTTGGTGCCGTTGCCTTCCACAAGTTTCTCACGATACTTTACTGGACTTTCCTCTCGTTCCTCCTGACAGAACTTCTGTAACTCAGTCAGGTCTGTGTTCCTCCTCGCTCAGCCGCACTGTTTCAGTTCGGTCTACAGATTTTCTGTGGGATTCAGCTCATGACTTTGTGATGTTCACTCCAACACTTTGTTGTCTTCACACCATTTTGAGCAGCTGTGGAGCTTTGATTAGGAGCACTGATCTGCTGGAAGACCAAGTTGTGACCAAGTTTTAACTTTCTGCCTGATGGCTTGAGTATTTATGAATAATCCTCCTTCCTCATGATGTCACTCATTTTCTCAAGTGCCTCAGTCCCTTTTCCAGCAAAACACCCCACAACATGATGCTGCCACCACCATGCTTCACAGTTGGGATGGTGTTCTTCTGGGTAAAATCCTCCTGCTTTTTTCTCCATACACACTGCTGATCATTACGGCCAAACAGCTCAATCTGAAGTCTTCTCCAAAAGCCTGCTGATCACCTGCACACTTCAGTCTGGCTTTTTTAATGCCGCTCTTGGAGTAGCGGCTTCTTCCTTGCGTGACGGCCTTTCAGGCCGTGGTGATGTAGGACTCTCTTAATGGTGGGTGTACATACTTTGGTACCTGATGCCTTCAACTCTGTCACCAGGTCCTTTGTTGTTGTCTTGAAAGTTTGTTCATTGCAGAGAGGTCATTGTGTCTCCTTCCTAAACAATGCAGTGTCTGTGTGGTCCAAAGTTTTTTTTTATATTTGCGTACAGTTGGTTATACAGATGTTTGTGGTACCGTCAGTTGGTTGGAAATTGCTTCTAAGGAGGAACCAGAAGTGTGAAGACCCACAGTATATTCTCTGAGGTCTTGATGGAGTTGCCTGGATGTTCTCAGGGTAGCAAAAGGCAAACAGGCTCTGGCTCTAAAGGTAGGCCCTTTTACAGCCTCAGCTGCTCCTAATCAACTCCTAATTATCACAAGTGGCCAATCAGAAGCTTCTAAAAGTCATTACATCAATTTCTGGAATCTTCCAGACTGTTTAGAGAGACAGTCAGCATAGTGTATAGAAACTTAATCACTGGAATTCTGATACAGTGAAATGAAGCTGAAATAAATCTGTCTCTATTCGATTGTTCTAAAAATGACCTCTGATGTGAATAAAGTAGACGCCCGAAACATAAAATGTGTGGAGTTATGAAAAAACTGAGATTGGATATATTTAGACGAGGTATGTGTATTTAAACGTTTGGCATCAACGGTAACGATAACATTAATAACATGTCATACTGCTGCCCTTCCACTTCCGTTCTGCGTGAGTGGAGTTTAACGGTTCTTTTCTCAGTGCAGAGAAATGACTACACACATATATATATTAAACAGATATCTTTTAAATCTCTCACGTCTAAAACAAACACCAACAAACGTCCACCATCACAAAGCACCTGTCTCTAAACCTCAAGCAGATCTGAAAGACTGAATAAAATATTTAACCTGCGTGAAATCTCGGTGTTGTGTGTGTTTGTTGTTTTGGTTATTGCTGTGATCAGCTCAGTCTCAGTGATATTTCACACGGTGAAGCTTCACGGCTGAAGTCCATCAGCGCAGCCCAGTGTGTGATGATAAAAATGGCCCCTGAGGGACTGGAAAAGCAAAATCTCAGTGTCCGCTGATTGACTCGAAGTCTTTTAGTCCGTCCTTTATTCTCACGGTGACATTAACACACACTTCAGCTCTAAAAACCTGATAAGAACACAAACACACACTCGTCTTACCTCCGACTCTCAGAGTGGACGCTCCACGCTCGCACGCTTCCTACAAACTTAAGCACCGTCTTCAACGTCTTTAGTACACTGGAACTGTTTGCATTATTTTAGCTCCAGCACAATCACACACAATCACACACTCACACACACACACACACACACTTCCTGAAGCTGTCGTCAGAAGTGGAGGCCGTCCAGAGTCTCTTTGAGACGCGTAATTAGGATGCAGAGCGAAGAAAGAGCAGCCAGGCTTGTTAAGAGCTGGCATGCAAATGGACCGGGCGACAAAGAGACGCACACAAACATACACACACACACACAAACACACACACACACACACACAAACACACACACACACACACACACTTGTAGGGATACCTGACACGAGTGACCGAACCTTACATCACATTGTATAAACACACACAACCTTCACACACTTCAGTTTCTCACTTTTTCAATATCAGAAGGAATGAAGATGATAAATATAGAAAAGTGTGTGTGTGTGTGTGTGTGTGTGATGCAGAAGGTTCTGGAATAGAGGAGAGAAAACTGTGCAATTGATGCTGAGAAGTTCAAAGGCCCAACCAAAGCCTCTCATCTTCCCGGCCACACACACACACACACACACACACACACACACACACAGAGCTGGGATGAAGGTCTAACATCACACTGGACAACAGCGCTGAAGCGACATTAACTCCAGGGGGCGCTGCGTTTAAGAGAAACGCTCATGTCATGACCTGACCTGATCATGTGACATCTTTAAACAGCCAATCGCAAAACTCCATATTTCTGACATCATCACTGTCTTTTCCATTTTATTTGCTTCACTGCTTCCTGTAAAATACATTAGCTTAGCTAGCCACCTGAACACATCACTGTTACAATGCTAACCAGCTAGTTAGCTAACGTTATCTCTGATTAACTGCTCCTTTAACATGGTGAAGCAGAGAGAGAGAGAGAGAGAGAGAGAGACATAGGGGAATATTAAGCAATTTAGAGATAAAGATACAAAGAGAGAGAGAGAGAGAGAGAGAGAGAGATAAAGAAAGGATGGAGTGACAGAGATTAAATTAAAAGAGAAAAAGAATGCCAGTGTCAGGAAAAGACAAACGGATGGACAGACAAACAGAGAGACAGACTTTAGGTGTTAATATAGCAGCTGCATTAAAGTGAACTGAGATCAGGATTAGTTCAGGTTCACATACAGATGTGTTTCTACAGCTGAGAGAGAGAGAGAGAGAGAGTGACTGAGATTACACACCCACACACACACACACACACACACACACACCAGTGAGCTCGAGTCACCAAAAAGCCTGTCACGCTCACATAATCACGCTTCTATAAATTGTTGATTAAGGGATGCCGTTACAGAGAGAGATGTCGATAGAGGGGGGAGAGAGGGAGAGAGGGAGAGAGAGGGATAGAGGGAGAGAGAGAGAGAGAGAGAGAAATGCTGGTGTTGAGTCGATGAGGGAATTCCGTGCTGCTATTTTTAGCCCGGTTGCTCTGTGGGGTTTCTCCGGGAGAGAGATTCTCTCCTCTGCTTTCACCAGCACGAATCGAGAAAATCAACATTCAGTGCACAGAATTTTTAAATGAGAAGAAATAAAAATCCATTTCTTTCTTTTTCTCTCTCTTTCTCTCTTTTTTAAATGAAGCCTGCTGTAGTGTTCGCTGCATAACAATGCGCTGTCCCTTTAGATGAACATTTTCATTTTCCTCTCAGCTCTAAAGCACCTGAACGTCTTCTCTATAATATAAAAAAGGATCTTTTTAAATACGTGATCATTCATACGGGTTAGAGCGAAATACGAACAGCTTCACACTGGAAATAAACATTTCTTGGTATAGTTACACTTTCAGTAAAAATTGAAGAACATCCTCAGTGGTAGATATTTTAAGCTGATTTGTGTGTATCGTCCTTGACCCCAGGAAACTCTGCACGCGTGTGTGTGTGTGTGTGTGTGTGTTAATTAAATGTCTCTGCAGGACACGGCTGATAAATCCATAATCACACCTGCTAAGTGTGGCTCAGATTTTCCACTTCAGCAAAAAAGCAAGCTAAAAGCAGTGGGGTTCAGATTTACTGCTGATTTCTGGAGTTCAAATGGCTGAAAAAAAATCGACACGGACGAAGACACCATCTTAAAATAACTCGCTCAGATGATCAGAAGTGCAGTTGTACATTTTTAACTAGAAAAAGACTGGCAGATTGTTCAGCTGAATGTCGGGTTCAACGGAGGATTTGGATCGAGTGATGGCTCGGTTTGAACAACAAAAGATCTGCTGATCGCCTGGATCAATCAACATTTGGTTTAACCTGAAAGATCAGCTGATTTTTTGGATCAACTGATCACTTGGCGCAACTGAAAGTTCAGTGCTAACAGAAGATTGGCTTGGCTTGGATTGAGTGATCATTCTGTGCCAATAAAAGAAAATCAGCTGCTCGTTAGTTTCAACAAAAAGATCAGCTAATAATTTTAATCACTTGAAGTTTTGGTTCAACCAACAAATGGGCTGCTAATTTGGATTAACTGAATATTTGGTTTGACCAAAAGATCATCAGCTAATCATTTTCACTGAGTGATCATTTGGTTTGAACAAAATTCCTTTGGCTGATCATTGCTATCAACAAATCATTTGGTTTAACCAAAAGATCGGCTGAATTTTTGGGTTGACTGAATGTTTGGTTCTGCTGAAAGAAAACCAGCTGATCATTTGAAACAGACTGATCTTTTTATTCAAACAAAAAAAGATAATTTCTCCACTAATCATTTGGATTGGTGTTTCAGTTTGAACAAAGATCAGATCAGCAAATTTCCCGAATCGACTGATGTTGGATTCAACCAAAAGATCAGCTTAATGTTGGGTTTGAACAAAGGAAGACCTGCTGATCGCTCATGAACCAAAGAGAGGATCGACTGATTGTTTGGCTCAGCAAATTGTCCGGATCGACTGGATGTTGGATTTGACCAAAAGAGCAGCTGATCTTTTGACTCATCATTGACTGAATGTTTGGGTAGAACATGAGAGGATCGGTTAATCACTTGGATCGAACAGATGAAGATTGCCTGTTTGTTTTGTTTGAACACGCTGATCAATAAGACTGATCAATAGGTTTATTCCGAGGATTAGCTGACTGCTCAACTCGAAAAATTAGACATGAAAAGAACATTATGTTTGAAACTTTTTAATAAAGTGAATATAGACTGGACTCGGCTCTTAGCGCTTCAAACACACACACACACACACACACACACACACACACACACACACACACACACACACACACACCGAGCTGCAGAACTTGGAGCTTGTAAATGACCTGGAGTTGTTTTGAAGGAAGTCGCCCTGATTACGGTTCACATGGGATTTACTCATCTGTGGGGAATTCTACGAACACAGAGCTAATTTCATCTCCGAGTGTGTAACCTCATGGGAATACGTGTGTGTGTGTGTGTGTGTGTGTGTGTGTGTGTGTGTGTGTGTGTGTGTGTGTTAGCGTGGGAAAACACTCAGGTGCTGCAGTGTGTGTTTCTGTTACAGGTCCAGTGGAGGAAACCAGCTGCATCCCAGGACCGATGTTTAATAACCACTTTCTCCATCTTAAAGTCGCTGCATTAAGGTGAAGTTCACTAGATGAGCGTTTGATGAAGGATCGAGTCGACATCAGTGTAGACTTCAGGAACACAACTTACCCAGAATCCACTGCTGTGGATGAAGCTGTTTTGTAAATGTAGAGAGGAGGAATTAAATTCTTACACAGCGCTAACTGATCCGCATCGCTGGCTAATTGATCCGCTAGCCGTGTTTATGGGCTGATATCAGGAAACATGCTCCACCCACCGGTGACGGCCATGACATCAGACTTTATTCCATCAAAATCTTCTCCATCATCATCACCGCTAACAGATGATCAGCTAAACATCAGGACCGCATGATCATTCGATTCAAACAAAAAAAACCACGATCGAAAGGTGAAAGTTTGGATTGGCTGAATGTTTTTTTTTGCTCAACTAAAAGATTCACTGATCGTTTGATTTACCCGAATGTTTAATTCAATCAATCAAAAGATGATCGTCTAATTATTTGAATTGAGTGATCAACTGATTCTAACAAACAAACATCTTTAAAATCGACTGATCATTCTGTTTAACCAAAAGAAGACTCGCCATTTGTTTGATTCGAATGAAAGATCAGCCGAATGTCGATTGAGAAGATGATTGAGTAATTGTTTTGGAGAATGGAGAGAATCGTTGTGTTTGAACAAAAGAATAGCTGATCAATTTGGATCGAGTGATCACACGGTGCAAAGAAAAAAAAAGACTAAGCAAAAGATCATCTTATTTTTTTTTTGACTGAGTGAAAATATTGTTTTAAGCAAATGATCACTTGATCAGGATCGACTGAATGTTCAGTCTGAAGATCTGCTAATTGTTCGATTTGTCTAAAAGAATAGTTAAGTGTTTATCTTGGTGTTTTGTTTCAAACAAAGAACTAAGCAGAAGATCATCTAATTCATTGGATCAGTTATCTGCGTCAAACTAAATGAGATAAGAAAAAAAAATTCAAGTAAAAGATCAGCTGATCAGGATCCAGAGACATTGAGTGTTCAGGATTTTGACTGAAGGTTGAGTTTAACTAAAAGATCACCTGATCATCTGGACCGAGTGATCGTGTGGGTTGATCAAAAGAAGGTTGGGCTGATCATTTGGATCAACTCATCATTTGGTTTGAAAAGAACGCTGCTGAATGTTTGGACTGGATCATTTTGATTCAAACAAAAGATTAACTAATCTTTGAATGTACAGAATTACAGCATTGCTGAACACATTACTGCTCGTTCCAAAACACTCTGTAAATTTCAAACACTTAATCATTTATTTGAATCAAAATGATCCAGTGCAAAAATTTAGCTAATCTTCTTTTCAAACCAAGTGAACAGCTGATCTTCTTCTGATCGCCCCAAATGATCACTCCATCCAAATGATCAGCTGATCAAACAAACCGTTTCTGATGTGACTGATTTCCAAAATGGCAGTAACCCATCGTCTCCAGTTACACTTGTCTCACACACACACACACACACACACACACACACACACACACACACTCCTGACAGTGTTCATACCCAGCTCAGTTTGTTCAGCAGTTTAATAACATTACTACATTTCAGTTGCAGGAGGCAGAAACTCATCTCTGAGTATTAATACACTACTGTAAGCCAACGTGGTGTTTATTGCTAGGATGCACTTCATCAACGTCTAAATCTCGGGTTCAGAAAGTTACTCAAGTGCACTCTGTTCTTTATTTTTACCAAAAAACCAAAAAACCGTCTAATAATAAAATGAACTGATCTGCTTTTGAATCAGAGTGTGAAATTGGAGGATGGCACAAACTGGAGCTTCAGTAAGAATTTGTGGGGTCAGACGTCTGGGCGGTTCGTCTGGGTCGGGGTCAGGGGTCAGAGGTCAGGGTGTGGTCGGGGATTGGTGCAGACCCTGTGTTACGCGTGTCAGTCTCTGAGATCTCGCCGTGTGGGCGTGGTTACTTGGAGTTGTAGGTGACGAAGCGCTGGTTTAACGGGTTCTCCGGAGACTTCGTCCACTCTTTCTTCAGCTGCTGTTTGAGCTGAGACAGGCGCATGTTGGGGTTCTCCATCTTCAGACGAGGCATGTTGGCCTCCTCAAACGCAGCGTAGGCCGCCTTCATCCTGCGCTCGGGGTGGCGGTCCAGATCCTCTTTAGTGCTTCAAACACACACACACACACACACACACGATCAATTTCATTTTCAAACTTCAAAACAGTTATGTAACCAACGAATAGCTGTAAATAATATTAATCCCTAATGATGTTATGGAATTATACATTACTTTTAAAAAACATGCAACACTGACTCTGAGTGGAATTCCCATTTTTGTCAATTCAAAGCTTTTTCCAAAATAATATTTAGCTGTTCAGACTTTCCATGTTCAGTTTCCTTAATCATTTTAAAGTGAAAAAAATGAGAATAAAAGAATGTTTTAAGATTTAGAACCTTAATGTCTTTAATTTTATTTTAACAACAGAATATTCATACTTTCCCCAAAACCTGCCTTTAAATATCAGACCTTTTTTTCCCCAGATCTGCGCAGGAACGCTGCGTAACACACACAATCTAATCTAAATGTGTTTTTTAAAGAAAAATCCACAACTTTCTGATAATTTAATAAAGTTTGGCTCAGTTTTGTCAAACTGTGTCCAAGGAAAAGATGCCCTGAAAATAAATAGTTAAGTTAATGAAGAAATTAATGAATTAAACAAACAAATAAACAGATAAATAAATAAAACAAAAAAAAGATAATAGATAAAAATAACCTGCTAAGGAAAGTGTTAAAATAGTGTGTGGTGGTAATAATAATAATAATAATAATGATAATAATAATAATAATAATAATGATAATGATACCTGAGCATAGCGATGGCGTCCTCGATGGTCCGGGCCGATTCTTCTTCAGGAATGACGTGGTTAATGTTCTCCTCCAGCGGCGTCTCCAAATGACTCTTCTCTATAAAAAAAGAAAAAACAGGATTTATGATAACAAACTGTACATCCTGTAACCCATACTGTGTGTGTGTGTGTATTATTTATATATAGTTTGTATAGAAATACGGTTTTAATTCAGAGCTCAGTAAGGTCGTGATAAATTCGAGCTACTGGAACAAACCACTGATGAAAAAACCCAGTAGTGCATCTCCCATTCGTTTATCGTTAATGACTTTAATATTTATTCTGTGAGAAGGGTTGCCAGATTCTGTGTATAATATCCGCGTATTGCAAATACATACTGCGAATCAGAAACGTGCATCATTGTTAATTTATTTCTTATGAGAAGGAGAACTGTTTCCTGTTTCCTGTGTCTGAAACTTCTGCGATAGTTTTTCTGTTTTTGAGTTGCAGTTAGGTTGCAAACCTGGCAACCCTCCCAATCAACTTCCAGAACAGCTGCTCTATAAAACAGCCCATAAAAACCTCACGCAACTTTTTTATTTTGTTTCGTCCTGCAGGATCCTGGTGCAGACACTTCATCTGAAGCTGCCAAAAAACCAACAAAAAACTCCAGCTACAGTTCAGACCTGTACGTGTATTCATTTAGGATAGTTTATCTGTTCAGGCCAAATCATGTATCTTTATTTGTTTAAGTCCCAAATATATATGTGTGTGTGTGTGTGTGTGTGTAAAACCTTTCTTCTCCGTGTCTTTAAGCGCTTGTTCTCGGTCGAGGTTCTGCTCGATCTGAGCTCGTGTCATTTTGCTCAGCGTTTCTCGGCTCTGTTTGCCCTTCAGCTTCGAATCCTCTTCATCCAGGAGACGCTGGTTCTCTCTCTTCCTCTCCAGAGCTTCCAGTCTCTTCTTCTCCTTTTCATCCTACACACACACACACACACACGCACACGCACACGCACACGCACTTCAGATCCCAGTGCTCATTTAACGTCATTCTGTCATTCTAGGTTTTTTTTCTCCTGATATAAAGAGACAGCAGAAAACAACACAAACCATGTCTAAGTAGCGAACATGACTTTCAAGGATTTTTGAAGGACCGAGGCGTCCTGTGTGTATCGCAGGATAAAATTAGACGCAGTGAGGGATTAAACACGCGGACTCCACTGACCTGCATTACTGCGTCCCATTACTCCATTATTACGGCCGTGTCCTAATTCTCCACCTGGCCATATTACACTTCCACATCATCTTCCTCAACCTTTCATCACTGCTTAGGAGATTTTTGTTACTGCAACACTTTGCCAAGAAAGACACATGCGATACTCACAGATTTATCCAAAACAAAACAGCGATACACAGACGACATCACTCTCTTCCCCAACAGGAACACACTGAGAAGTGTCCATGATAACACACGCCTGCGTGTAACGAGCTGCAGAGATTTAAAAAGGAAAAAGATAAAGTAGAAAGATATTTTGCTTACTAGCAACTTCAGACAGGAAGTGATGTAAGAAGAAAAAAGACAAAACTCTCCTTATCAGCACTGATGACCTGGAACGACCCCTAACAGGGCTGGGTGACAGGACAACAATACCAGGTCAGGGTTCTCAAAGACCTTTCTACGATACACCATCAAATCTGTTGCATCCCTTCAGTTTGTAATTAAATTTATTTTAAAAATCCACAGTATCTCTGAAAATCTCACTGTGACGTAACTTGACATATCATGATATCGTTATTATTTGGTCACGTCGCCCAGCCCTAGCCCCTAATCAACCCTAATGACCCTGAAGAACATCTGTATCATTAGCAGTCACTGCTTTTCTAACATCTGTATTGCTAGCAACTAGAAAGTGATGTCAGAAAATAGACAACACACACACCAGAGCGCTCTCGAGTGTCCGATGCCACAGTAACACGGTTAAATCGGGGTGTGTTCCGTCCCCCGGAGACGTGCGCGTCCCAAATTAACGTCCCCGAGCCCTACATTTCTCAGAGTGTCGGTGCTCAAGCAGACTTTCCCGGCGTGACGCAGACGACGAGATGTGCTCCTGAGGTCAGACAGCGACGCGCTCCTGAGGTCAGACAGCGACGTGTTCCTGAGGTCAGACAGCGACGTGTTCCTGAGGTCAGACAGCGTTAACAAATTATTTCATACGAGTCCCATTTACACGACTGATTTGTCTCAGTTAACAATATATAACCTTTAATAACCTCAAATTATACCTAAAAACTGAAATTATGCCTAGTGACCTGGAAAATCCCTGATGACAGCTCATAACCCCTAATGATACACTATATTGCCAAAAGTATTGGGACACCCCTCCAAATCATTGAATTCAGGTGTTCCAATCACTTCCATGGCCACAGGTGTATAAAATCAAGCACCTAGGCATGCAGACTGCTTCTACAAACATCTGTGAAAGAATGGGTCGCTCTCAGGAGCTCAGCGAATTCAAGCGTGGTACCGTGATATTGCACAGGTGGGAACCTGCACAGAGTCCTGACCTCAACCCCATAGAACACCTTTGGGATGAATTAGAGCGGAATTAGAGCCAGGCCTTCTCGTCCAACATCAGTGCCTGACCTCACACATGCGCTTCTAGAAAAAATTCCCATAAACACACTCCTAAACCTTGTGAAAAGCTTCCCAGAAGAGCTGAAGCTGTTATAGCTGCAAAGGGACAACTCCATATTAAACCCTACGGATTAAGAATGGAATGTCATTAAAGTTCATGTGCATGTAAAGGCAGACGTCCCAAAACTTTTGGCAATATAGTGTATCTCATAATCCCAATGACATCTAATGACCCCTAATCACGTCTAATTACCCCAATGACGTCTAATAAGCTCTAATGACATCTAATTCTTCTAATGATATCTAATAACCCCTAATAATATCTCATAACCCCTAACGACGTCTAACAACGGCTAATGACTTCTAATAACCCACAATCACCCAAAAATCTAAAGACTCCTTTCAGAACCTGGAACGACTCCTAATGAACCCTCTAACAATCCCTTATGACTCTACACCTCAGCCGCTTCAGTTTAATTTAAACCTCAGTGATGTGATGAAATGATAGGAATATTGTGATATATGAACATTATGATGCACTGATGCAGGTATCATTAGCGCTTATAACTCCGTTAAAGTCACAGTCTGTAGCTGGTGAATAAAAATCCCACTGAACGCAGTTTATTAGAAAAAGCTTCACTTCTCTGTCGCCATTTTGTCACCTAAACATCGTGATCTGATTTTCTCTCACCGAGTTTCCTTTAGATGAAAAACAACCTCACTGAGTGACAGAGGTTAAAGGTCATCACTGACACCACTGACCCCAAACACACACAACAAACAGCCAATCAGAGTAAAGGTCTGCCACACTGACCAACCCAAGCTTAGAAGATCTAAAAATAGACCAATCACAGCGGAACGCCGAGATGAAAGAGATCGAGTCAAAGAGACGCGGCCAATCAAAGAGGGAGAAAGAGAAAGAGAGGGAGAGAGAGAGAGGGAGAGAGAGAGATACTGGGTGTGTGTGAGACAGTGTGTGTGAGACAGTGTGTGTGTGTGTGTGAGAGTGTGTGTGTGAGACAGGTAGGTGAGACACGGCTCAGTGAGGTGATCGGATCAGGACGTTAGCGTGAGTGGACTGGGTTTGTGTGAGACAGTGTGTGTGTGTGTGAGAGTGAGTGTGTGTGTGTGTGTGTGTGTGTGTGTGAGAGTGTGTGTGTGACACGGCTCAGTGAGGTGATCGGATCAGGACGTTAGCGTGAGTGGACTGGGTTTGTGTGAGACAGTATGTGTGTGTGTGTGAGTGTGTGTGTGTGTGTGTGTGTGTGTGTGTGTGTGTGTGTGTGAGAGTGTGTGTGTGACACGGCTCAGGGAGGTGATCGGATCAGGACGTTAGCGTGAGTGGACTGGGTTTGTGTCGGCTTTTGTGGCGCTTCATTTCCTGAGAAAGCTTAAAGGGCTCGGCTGCAGGGTCACATGACCTCGGCCATAGCGCAGGAAGACGCCTGGATCAGATCCTGGATCAGATAAACATCAAATAAATAGAAGAGTCTCAGGACAGGAGACAGATGGAGCCTGATGTGTCTGATGTATCTGATACAGTGACGATAATAAAGCAGTGTGGAATCCATCAGGAGCAGAAAAGTGAAGGGGACGTGAGTGGAGGTGAAAATAAAGGTGGAGATGACGATGGAGATGAAGGTGATGAAGATGGAGATGATGAAGATGGAGATGATGAAGATGGAGATGAAGGTGATGAAGATGATGATGAAGAGGAAATAAAAAGGAAACAGTTATTTGTATCAATTTTTTTTAAACTGGAAAAAACTGAACAAATATCAGAAACAAGTGAAAACGTTAATCATCTCCTGAAAAAATACAAAATAAAATCATAAGCAGGAACGTGATCAGGTGCTTTTTGCCTCGTTACACTTTCACACTATTTTACTTTCTTCGAATCCTCCCTTTTTTGTGTAAAACCCAGAGGCCATGGGGTGTGTAAGCTATTGCACTTAATTATGTTATAATTATATGTTTTAATTTTCCTATATTTAATTCTTTTAATGATCTGATCTTATTCAAACTAATAATAATAATAATAATAATAATAGTAATAAAGATTACTGTAAAGGCAGGAGCGTGAGGGCTGATGGAAGGTGAGGGTTCAGCGCCCCCCGGTGTTCACTGAGTGAATCGCACAGAAACAGTGCAGTGGCTTCACCGACTGTAGAACTGTGTGTCAGAAGATTCAGGTTTAAGCGCTAGCTCAGCTTTAACACACACTCTCACAGCTTTAACACACACACTCAGCTTTAACACACTCACACAGCTTTAACACACTCACTCAGCTTTAACACACACACTCAGCTTTAACACACTCACAGCTTTAACACACTCTCACAGCTTTAACACACACTCACAGCTTTAACACACTCTCACAGCTTTAACACACTCACTCAGCTTTAACACACACACTCAGCTTTAACACACTCACAGCTTTAACACACTCTCACAGCTTTAACACACACACTCACAGCTTTAACACACACTCACAGCTTTAACACACTCTCACAGCTTTAACACACACTCACAGCTTTAACACACTCTCACAGCTTTAACACACACTCTCACAGCTTTAACACACACTCACAGCTTTAACACACACACTCAGCTTTAACACACACACACACAACTTTAACACACACACTGAGCTTTAACACACACACTGAGCTTTAACACACACTCACAGCTTTAACACACACACTGAGCTTTAACACACTCTCAGCTTTAACACACTCACACGGCTTTAACACACACTCACGGCTTTAACACACACTCACGGCTTTAACACACTCACAGCTTTAACACACTCACAGCTTTAACACACTCACAGCTTTAACACACACTCAGCTTTAACACACACTCACAGCTTTAACACACACTCTCAGCTTTAACACACTCACACAGCTTTAACACACACTCACACAGCTTTAACACACTCACAGCTTTAACACACACACAGCTTTAACACACTCACAGCTTTAACACACTCACAGCTTTAACACACTCTCACACAGCTTTAACACACACTCACACAGCTTTAACACACACTCACACAGCTTTAACACACACTCACAGCTTTAACACACTCACAGCTTTAACACACACTCAGCTTTAACACACACTCAGCTTTAACACACACTCACAGCTTTAACACACACACTCACAGCTTTAACACACTCACAGCTTTAACACACTCACAGCTTTAACACACACTCTCAGCTTTAACACACACTCTCAGCTTTAACACACACTCACAGCTTTAACACACACTCACAGCTTTAACACACACTCTCAGCTTTAACACACACTCACACAGCTTTAACACACACTCACAGCTTTAACACACTCACAGCTTTAACACACTCACAGCTTTAACACACACTCACAGCTTTAACACACTCTCACAGCTTTAACACACACTCACAGCTTTAACACACACTCACAGCTTTAACACACACACTCACAGCTTTAACACACACTCACAGCTTTAACACACACTCACAGCTTTAACACACTCACAGCTTTAACACACATTCACAGCTTTAACACACACACTCACAGCTTTAACACACACTCACAGCTTTAACACACACTCACAGCTTTAACACACTCACAGCTTTAACACACACTCACAGCTTTAACACACACTCAGCTTTAACACACACTCAGCTTTAACACACTCACAGCTTTAACACACTCACAGCTTTAACACACACTCACAGCTTTAACACACTCACAGCTTTAACACACACTCTCAGCTTTAACACACACTCACACAGCTTTAACACACACTCACAGCTTTAACACACTCACAGCTTTAACACACTCACAGCTTTAACACACACTCTCAGCTTTAACACACACTCACACAGCTTTAACACACTCACAGCTTTAACACACACTCACAGCTTTAACACACACTCACAGCTTTAACACACACTCACAGCTTTAACACACACTCAGCTTTAACACACTCACTCAGCTTTAACACACTCACAGCTTTAACACACTCACAGCTTTAACACACACTCAGCTTTAACACACACTCACAGCTTTAACACACACTCACAGCTTTAACACACTCACAGCTTTAACACACACTCAGCTTTAACACACTCACAGCTTTAACACACTCACAGCTTTAACACACACTCACAGCTTTAACACACACTCACAGCTTTAACACACACTCAGCTTTAACACACTCACAGCTTTAACACACACTCACAGCTTTAACACACACTCACAGCTTTAACACACACACACAGCTTTAACACACTCACAGCTTTAACACACACTCACAGCTTTAACACACTCACAGCTTTAACACACACTCACAGCTTTAACACACTCACAGCTTTAACACACTCACACAGCTTTAACACACACTCACGGCTTTAACACACTCACGGCTTTAACACACACTCACGGCTTTAACACACACTCACGGCTTTAACACACTCACGGCTTTAACACACTCACTCAGCTTTAACACACACTCACAGCTTTAACACACTCACAGCTTTAACACACACTCACAGCTTTAACACACACTCACAGCTTTAACACACTCACAGCTTTAACACACACTCACAGCTTTAACACACTCACAGCTTTAACACACACTCACAGCTTTAACACACACTCACAGCTTTAACACACTCACACAGCTTTAACACACACTCACGGCTTTAACACACTCACGGCTTTAACACACACTCACGGCTTTAACACACACTCACGGCTTTAACACACACTCAGCTTTAACACACACTCAGCTTTAACACACTCACAGCTTTAACACACTCACAGCTTTAACACACACTCAGCTTTAACACACTCACACAGCTTTAACACACACTCACAGCTTTAACACACTCACAGCTTTAACACACTCACAGCTTTAACACACACTCACAGCTTTAACACACACACACACAACTTTAACACACACTCACGGCTTTAACACACACTCAGCTTTAACACACACTCAGCTTTAACACACTCACAGCTTTAACACACACACAGCTTTAACACACTCACAGCTTTAACACACTCACAGCTTTAACACACACTCAGCTTTAACACACACTCACAGCTTTAACACACACTCACACAGCTTTAACACACACACACACAACTTTAACACACACTCACGGCTTTAACACACACTCAGCTTTAACACACACTCAGCTTTAACACACTCACAGCTTTAACACACACACAGCTTTAACACACTCACAGCTTTAACACACACTCACAGCTTTAACACACACTCACAGCTTTAACACACACTCACAGCTTTAACACACACTCACGGCTTTAACACACTCACGGCTTTAACACACACTCACGGCTTTAACACACACTCACGGCTTTAACACACACTCACGGCTTTAACACACACTCACAGCTTTAACACACACTCACAGCTTTAACACACTCACACAGCTTTAACACACACTCACAGCTTTAACACACTCACAGCTTTAACACACTCACAGCTTTAACACACTCACAGCTTTAACACACACTCACAGCTTTAACACACACTCACAGCTTTAACACACTCACGGCTTTAACACACACTCACGGCTTTAACACACACTCACGGCTTTAACACACTCACAGCTTTAACACACTCACACAGCTTTAACACACACACTCTCAGCTTTAACACACACACTCTCAGCTTTAACACACACACTCTCAGCTTTAACACACACTCACAGCTTTAACACACACTCACAGCTTTAACACACTCTCACAGCTTTAACACACACTCAGCTTTAACACACTCACAGCTTTAACACACACTCACAGCTTTAACACACTCACAGCTTTAACACACACTCACACAGCTTTAACACACACTCACAGCTTTAACACACACTCACAGCTTTAACACACACTCACAGCTTTAACACACTCACAGCTTTAACACACTCACAGCTTTAACACACACTCACAGCTTTAACACACACTCAGCTTTAACACACACACAGCTTTAACACACACTCACGGCTTTAACACACACTCACGGCTTTAACACACACTCACGGCTTTAACACACACTCACAGCTTTAACACACACTCACGGCTTTAACACACACTCACGGCTTTAACACACACTCACGGCTTTAACACACACTCACGGCTTTAACACACACTCACGGCTTTAACACACTCACAGCTTTAACACACACTCAGCTTTAACACACACTCAGCTTTAACACACACTCAGCTTTAACACACTCACAGCTTTAACACACTCACAGCTTTAACACACTCACACAGCTTTAACACACACACTCTCAGCTTTAACACACACTCTCAGCTTTAACACACACACAGCTTTAACACACTCACAGCTTTAACACACACTCACAGCTTTAACACACACTCACAGCTTTAACACACACTCACAGCTTTAACACACACTCACAGCTTTAACACACACTCACAGCTTTAACACACACTCAGCTTTAACACACTCACAGCTTTAACACACTCACAGCTTTAACACACTCACACAGCTTTAACACACTCACACAGCTTTAACACACACACTCTCAGCTTTAACACACACTCTCAGCTTTAACACACACACAGCTTTAACACACTCACCCAGCTTTAACACACTCACAGCTTTAACACACTCACAGCTTTAACACACTCACAGCTTTAACACACACACACAGCTTTAACACACACACACAGCTTTAACACACACACACAGCTTTAACACACTCACAGCTTTAACACACTCACAGCTTTAACACACACTCACAGCTTTAACACACACTCACGGCTTTAACACACTCACAGCTTTAACACACTCACAGCTTTAACACACACACACAGCTTTAACACACTCACAGCTTTAACACACACACTCACAGCTTTAACACACACACACAGCTTTAACACACACACACAGCTTTAACACACACTCACAGCTTTAACACACTCACAGCTTTAACACACACACACAGCTTTAACACACACTCACAGCTTTAACACACTCACAGCTTTAACACACTCACAGCTTTAACACACTCACAGCTTTAACACACACACACTCAGCTTTAACACACTCACAGCTTTAACACACACTCACAGCTTTAACACACACTCACAGCTTTAACACACTCACAGCTTTAACACACACTCACAGCTTTAACACACACACTCACAGCTTTAACACACTCACACAGCTTTAACACACACTCACAGCTTTAACACACACTCACGGCTTTAACACACTCACAGCTTTAACACACTCACAGCTTTAACACACTCTCACAGCTTTAACACACTCACACAGCTTTAACACACTCACAGCTTTAACACACTCACAGCTTTAACACACTCACAGCTTTAACACACACACACAGCTTTAACACACACTCACAGCTTTAACACACTCACAGCTTTAACACACTCACAGCTTTAACACACTCACAGCTTTAACACACACACACTCAGCTTTAACACACTCACAGCTTTAACACACACTCACAGCTTTAACACACACTCACAGCTTTAACACACTCACAGCTTTAACACACACTCACAGCTTTAACACACTCACAGCTTTAACACACACTCACAGCTTTAACACACTCACAGCTTTAACACACTCACAGCTTTAACACACACTCACAGCTTTAACACACTCACAGCTTTAACACACTCACAGCTTTAACACACACTCACAGCTTTAACACACTCACAGCTTTAACACACTCACAGCTTTAACACACACTCACGGCTTTAACACACACACTCAGCTTTAACACACTCACAGCTTTAACACACACTCACAGCTTTAACACACTCACAGCTTTAACACACTCACAGCTTTAACACACACTCACGGCTTTAACACACACACTCAGCTTTAACACACACACAACTTTAACACACACTCACGGCTTTAACACACACACAACTTTAACACACTCACAGCTTTAACACACACTCACGGCTTTAACACACACACTCAGCTTTAACACACACACAACTTTAACACACACTCACAGCTTTAACACACTCACAGCTTTAACACACTCACAGCTTTAACACACACTCACGGCTTTAACACACACTCTCAGCTTTAACACACTCACAGCTTTAACACACACTCACAGCTTTAACACACTCACAGCTTTAACACACTCACAGCTTTAACACACACTCACGGCTTTAACACACACACTCAGCTTTAACACACACACAACTTTAACACACACTCACGGCTTTAACACACACACAACTTTAACACACACTCACGGCTTTAACACACACTCAGCTTTAACACACTCACAGCTTTAACACACTCACAGCTTTAACACACTCACAGCTTTAACACACTCACACAGCTTTAACACACTCACAGCTTTAACACACACTCACAGCTTTAACACACACACTCAGCTTTAACACACACTCTCAGCTTTAACACACACTCACACAGCTTTAACACACACACTCAGCTTTAACACACACTCTCAGCTTTAACACACACTCACACAGCTTTAACACACTCACACAGCTTTAACACACTCACAGCTTTAACACACACTCACAGCTTTAACACACACACACAGCTTTAACACACACACTCACAGCTTTAACACACACTCACAGCTTTAACACACACTCTCAGCTTTAACACACACACTCACAGCTTTAACACACACTCACAGCTTTAACACACACTCACAGCTTTAACACACACTCACAGCTTTAACACACACTCACACAGCTTTAACACACTCACACAGCTTTAACACACTCACAGCTTTAACACACACTCACAGCTTTAACACACACTCACACAGCTTTAACACACTCACAGCTTTAACACACACTCACAGCTTTAACACACACTCACAGCTTTAACACACACTCACAGCTTTAACACACACTCACAGCTTTAACACACACTCACAGCTTTAACACACACTCTCAGCTTTAACACACACTCACACAGCTTTAACACACTCACACAGCTTTAACACACTCACAGCTTTAACACACACTCTCAGCTTTAACACACACTCACACAGCTTTAACACACTCACACAGCTTTAACACACTCACAGCTTTAACACACACTCACAGCTTTAACACACACACACAGCTTTAACACACACACTCACAGCTTTAACACACACTCACAGCTTTAACACACACTCTCAGCTTTAACACACACTCACAGCTTTAACACACACACTCACAGCTTTAACACACACACTCACAGCTTTAACACACACTCACAGCTTTAACACACACTCACAGCTTTAACACACACACAGCTTTAACACACACACACAGCTTTAACACACACACACAGCTTTAACACACACACTCAGCTTTAACACACACTCACAGCTTTAACACACTCACAGCTTTAACACACACTCTCAGCTTTAACACACACTCACAGCTTTAACACACTCACAGCTTTAACACACACTCACAGCTTTAACACACACACTCAGCTTTAACACACACTCACAGCTTTAACACACACTCACAGCTTTAACACACACACACAGCTTTAACACACACTCACAGCTTTAACACACTCTCACAGCTTTAACACACACTCACAGCTTTAACACACTCACAGCTTTAACACACACTCACAGCTTTAACACACACTCAGCTTTAACACACTCACAGCTTTAACACACACTCACAGCTTTAACACACTCACAGCTTTAACACACACTCACAGCTTTAACACACTCACAGCTTTAACACACACTCAGCTTTAACACACTCACAGCTTTAACACACACTCAGCTTTAACACACTCACAGCTTTAACACACACTCACAGCTTTAACACACTCACAGCTTTAACACACACTCAGCTTTAACACACACTCACAGCTTTAACACACACTCACAGCTTTAACACACTCACACAGCTTTAACACACACTCACGGCTTTAACACACACTCACAGCTTTAACACACTCACAGCTTTAACACACACTCACAGCTTTAACACACACTCACAGCTTTAACACACACACTCAGCTTTAACACACACTCACAGCTTTAACACACACACTCACAGCTTTAACACACTCACAGCTTTAACACACTCACAGCTTTAACACACACTCACAGCTTTAACACACTCACAGCTTTAACACACACTCACAGCTTTAACACACACTCACAGCTTTAACACACACTCACAGCTTTAACACACTCACACAGCTTTAACACACACTCACAGCTTTAACACACACTCACAGCTTTAACACACACTCACAGCTTTAACACACTCACAGCTTTAACACACTCTCACAGCTTTAACACACTCACAGCTTTAACACACACTCACAGCTTTAACACACACTCACAGCTTTAACACACTCACAGCTTTAACACACACTCACAGCTTTAACACACTCACAGCTTTAACACACACACTCAGCTTTAACACACTCACAGCTTTAACACACACTCACAGCTTTAACACACACTCACAGCTTTAACACACTCACAGCTTTAACACACACTCACAGCTTTAACACACACTCACAGCTTTAACACACACACTCAGCTTTAACACACTCACAGCTTTAACACACACTCACAGCTTTAACACACTCACAGCTTTAACACACACACTCTCAGCTTTAACACACACTCACAGCTTTAACACACTCACAGCTTTAACACACACTCACAGCTTTAACACACTCACAGCTTTAACACACACACTCAGCTTTAACACACACACTCAGCTTTAACACACTCACAGCTTTAACACACACTCACAGCTTTAACACACTCACAGCTTTAACACACACTCACAGCTTTAACACACACTCACAGCTTTAACACACACACTCAGCTTTAACACACTCACAGCTTTAACACACTCACAGCTTTAACACACACTCACAGCTTTAACACACACTCACAGCTTTAACACACACTCACAGCTTTAACACACACACTCTCAGCTTTAACACACACTCACGGCTTTAACACACACTCACAGCTTTAACACACACACTCAGCTTTAACACACACTCACAGCTTTAACACACACACTCAGCTTTAACACACACTCACAGCTTTAACACACTCACAGCTTTAACACACACACTCAGCTTTAACACACACACTCAGCTTTAACACACTCTCACAGCTTTAACACACTCACAGCTTTAACACACACTCTCAGCTTTAACACACACTCTCAGCTTTAACACACACTCTCAGCTTTAACACACACTCACAGCTTTAACACACACTCACAGCTTTAACACACACACAGCTTTAACACACACTCACAGCTTTAACACACACTCACAGCTTTAACACACACTCACAGCTTTAACACACTCACAGCTTTAACACACTCTCACAGCTTTAACACACACTCTCAGCTTTAACACACACTCACAGCTTTAACACACACTCACAGCTTTAACACACACACTCAGCTTTAACACACTCACAGCTTTAACACACTCTCACAGCTTTAACACACACTCACGGCTTTAACACACACTCACAGCTTTAACACACACTCACAGCTTTAACACACACTCTCAGCTTTAACACACTCACACAGCTTTAACACACACACAGCTTTATTTATCACCAATCCAGTGATTGTCACTATACACTTCCTCCACGTGCGGTGTGTTCTGATTGGCTGAAAGCAGCAGGGATGATCTCACACACACCACACACACACACACACACACACACACACACACACACACACACATACTCCTGTGCGCACAAACACTTGTGTTTTTGTTAAATGTGGTGTTCAGTCAGTGGAGGCACAGACACTCTGAGCAGAACCGTTAGTGTTAATTTAGTGTAAGCTATTATTATTATTATTATTATTATTATTATTTATTATCAGACAGCGCAGTGTGTCAGAGGAGTGAGTGGAGGGAACACAGATGAGGATGAGGATGAGGAAGAGTCTGACCTTCCTCTGCTCTTTCTTCAGCACGTGTTTGTCGCTTTCCTGCCACAGTGCGTCCTCCAGCTCCTGCTGTTTCTTTGCGTCTGCTGCAGCTTTAGCCTCGGCTTTCCGAGCTCGCGCCGCCGCCGACTTCGAGTTCTCACCCTGGAACTTCTTAGGCATCGCCGCGCCTACACACACACACACACACACACACACACACACACAATAAACATTACTGACTCTCAGTATCGTGTTCAATTCAGGTCCATGGAGTTCTTTACGTGAAAAAAATATCAATTTATTACAATCAACTGATTTTATCTTCATCGATTCTGAAGCGAAATCTTAAAAGAAATCTTTAATCCAATAAATATGAAAAATTAAACCATACTGATATCAATATAATCAATAATATTCTATAATTATAAATAGTTTATTTGCTGTAAAAATCCAATCAGAGTTAATATGCAAGTACAGCTGAGAGGTGTGGGCGGGGCTTGTGTGATTGGGGGCGTGTCTAATTATCATATTCATTTTTTATAAAAACAGAATTTCAATATGAAGACTTCACTGAACAGCACTTCTAAACCTGATGTTCTTTTTTTTTTTATTAGTTTGTGGAACCACGACAACAATTTTATTATTTAATCTAAAAAAATTAAATCATCTTAACCCGTGACATCATCACCGTGCTCATGACGTCACGTGCTGCTTTCCATTTAGGCAGGAAGTGACAGGGAAAAGAGATGAACGCAGTATTAAAGACAGGATTTCTTTATGATTTCTTTGTGATTTCTTTCTTCACAGACAGTGTGTGATCTTCACTCTGCAGCTCTCATCCAGAGCCAGAGAGAAATGTTACACCAGTTCAGCTAATTACATGATGTTAGCGATGTGCTAATCACCATCAATCAGGTGAAACTCACATCTGAGGGAAATAAATAAGTGTTAAAAAAAAAACCAAAATAATTTGGAAAGATTTCTGTCTCCTCTGAATATAATCCGGAGTAAATAAATGACAGATGCTCATGTCAATAATGCTGATGTGCTAACTGGCTAAAAACAGCTAACACCACACTGCTGTGTGAAACAACATCCTTCATAACGCTTTAAAAACGCAACAACTACAGACTATAATACACTCAATATTAATATTAATTATATAAATTACTATCAAACACAAGAGGAAGAATAATGGTATATATTTTCACCAACCTGTCGTAGCTCCACTCTTCTCGGGTGATGTTTCTTCTTCTTCGCCACCAGGTGAAAGACTGTTCCAGCGCTTTAACTTCCACTTCCGCCCCCTGGTGGCTGAGCGCTGAACTACAACCTGCTGCATTCAACTTAGCGTTACACTGATTTTTATTTAAAATACGAAACCATGTTGATATACTGAACATTGTGAAATAAATACGTTAGGTGAGTAAAATGTATTATTTTAAATCGCCTAAGTGACATTTTGTATTTATTTATTACTCTAAAAAAGTTAAATAGAAAGAATTATAGCGCTTTTACAGCTGCTGTCGCCATCTTGTGGCTGAGTGGTGAATTACACCTATGACCAAAGACCTAGAATTATTAACTTATTGTACACTTCTTATATAATAAAACAACAAACTGTATATTGAATAAATATATTAACAATATTTTATAACCTATTTTAAATAGCCCAGCTGACTCTTTTATGTGTTTTAGAGAGATAAAGAAATTAAAGACGATAAAGCGCTTTTGTGTTTGCTGTCGCCATCTTGTGGCTCAGAGGTAAATTACACCAATAACCAACGACGTAGCATCAATACGATATTATTATAGCTAGAGAGATCACTTTATTAATGATTATATTATATGTATTAAATATATATTCAATAAATGATATGTTTAATTAATTAACATGTTGCGAATTTGTTAGATTCTATTGTTTTATATCGCCAGCTCCATGTGGTGGGCAGGGCCCCCTGTGATGGTGGAGTGGAATGATCCGTTACCATAGAAACATGCAGCGGGATTTTTCAAGCATCACAGCGAAGAAAGTCGAATGTATTTCCTGTGTATATTATTTATCTATAACATTTATATATATTCATTATTTAAAAATGTTATTAATATATCATTAGTGGCCATTTTGCGTCGCTTATTATTCACTATTTAAAACGGTTTAGAGACAGTGCTGCACGCGCCACCCCCCTCCCCCATTTAAGTGGTTAGTGGTATGATCGGTCTCCATAGAAACATGTTCCGGCATTTTCTATTTTTAAAGCGACAGTAACAAACAGAGCCTCGGGATTGGAACTCGTCCTGTTAATCTTGTTAATAAAACACATTTCATACTGATATGTTATAAATATGTTCTAAGAATTATCCAGAGATTTTATCTAACGGTCTATAGACAGTGTGTGGTGTGTGAGGCGTCGTGTTTCCCCCCGTTGGTCCACTAAGTTGAATGATCCGTTTCCACAGATTTATGACATTCAAGTTGAATAAATATTTAAAAAAACATTAATGAACAATTATTAATTATTATTTCAGTTCGCTCTTAGACACAGAGTGAAGAATCCTGTTCCCCCTTTTTACTGGAGTGGAATGATCCGTTTCCATAGAAACAGGCAATGGCGTGGTCCAGAGCAGAGCAATGAACAGAAGCAGAAAAATGACAGATTTAATGTGTAATGTTATTTATAAAATAGCTGTAATATAACCCATATACGTGTTTTATGAACAAATATCTAAAATCAAAACATCTACTCAGTGCTTATATTGTTCTAGAAACAGTACGTCACGCGCCGTGCTCCCCCCCTGCCACCGCTGTGTGGAATGATCCGTTTCCAAGGAAACTTGCGCCATTTTTACGCGCCAAACTGAATGAGGCAGCAGATTAGAGAAAGAGTTAGCATGTAGCTAATCAGCATGTGGCTTTATTAACACTGTAAGAAGGAGAAAAAACAAGAACTGACTCACAGTGTTAGTGTTTATTTACACATTCTGTATATCAGATATCACTTCTAGCAAGTGTTAGCATTCAGCTAAACAACAGGCAGTACTTATATATTATATTAAATAAATGAAAGCCAGGGACCACACTTTAATATCTTTACTCTTTACCTTCACTCAGGTGTTAATCTTGAATCTGCAAAGTAATAACATTAATTATTTATCTTCATCATGTTTCAGTGTGTGAGAAAATGAAAAAATAAAACTGATGGCTCGAGTTACAGTTGAGTTTTTTTCTGATAACTTTGTGTCAACTTCATGGGATATTTTTGTTTTTTTATGAATGCGTAAAGAATACTGAATTAAAATCGTGGCTTCACCTCCAGGTAGCGCTCTTACACACACACACACACACACACACATCAGGTACACCTGTAAACGTGCGCTCTGGTGGTGATTACATCTACAGCGCTCTGGTGGTGATTCCGGTCATCTACAGCGTGTTGCAGGAGTCTCCACACACACACACACACACACACACACACACACACACACACACACTGTGTACACCAGCATGTCGTCAGTCGTGTCTCCGTCAGTGGCTGTTCGTGGACGTTCACTTCTCAGTTTGTGCAGCTCTTCCAGTCTTTATGAATTTGTTAGTAAGTTTGGCGACAGTGTGGTGTGTGTGATGTGCTCGCCGTGTTTCCTGTTAAAGTCCATCGCAACCTTGCGACAGCTTCCTGATCCAGCCATGAGAATGATTTCCATACGTTCTTCTTTTGTCATAAAGACTATCTGAAAAAAATATATAATATAAACTAAAACATTTTGGAAGACATTTTGCTAAAAAGCGTTAATTTTTTCTCTGTTTGGAGACTTTTGGGACACCCTGTAGAGCAGGGGGTGCCAAAACTTTTAAACAACAGAGTGGATTTCAGCCCTACAAAAACTTCCCATTGTGCTGCAAGTGCACACTTTGATCCAGCCAATCACAACACACATGGGTCATTCAATCTACCAAGCCACGCCCACTGACTCCACCCCCAACCAGAAATACAGCGTGGCGGCGCAAGTGGCTCATGTGCACTCAGGTAGATCCTGAGAGCAGACACACACACACACACACACACACACATTATTCTGCACAAAACTAGCCATTCATAAATGTTCATTTCTCAACTTCAGGACTGACAAAAGCAGACATAAGCAATAAACAAAGGTAAGAGAATAAATTTAACAACTTTATTACTTTATTATTTCATTTATCTAAAAATACATTTATTGCATTTATTCTTCATGTCTTTCAGCTCAGATCCTTTTCCTAATGTTAATATTACACACATCACGTTATATCATATTTATTACATTATAATATATACCTAATAAAGCTGTGTAACAGTCTCTGTAACATAAACATGCGTTTATTAGCTTTTAGAGAAACACGGCTTGTTTTATAAACACATTATATCTTATAGCTGCTTTATAATCTTAATCTTATAACTATGTTTATTACGTCTTATATATCATATATAACTTTATTTCTTATAACTGCATTGCATTGTTTCTGCAGTTTTGTTCACTCAGATGTTTTCCTTTTCATTATTTCATTATTTCATCTTTGCTACAGATATTTATCACATTTCACACAAACATTCACAAACACACTGCTAACATTTAACTCAAACTTATTTCTATATAAAAGTAATTTTAATATTTTATAACTGCAGTGTACTGATGAGCTAAACGATGAAACACAGTGAATCTTTAAGTATTACATTAAAACTATAAGGAAAAGATCAGAGGAGAAAAATTCCAAAATGCTAAATGATAAAATAAATATATTTAGAAGGTGTTAAGAATATATTATAAATAATCTGTTTGTGCTATAAGAGAAATGATATATATGTTTTAAACTATTCGTGAGCTTTAACATAATGCATTTATATACATACAAAATATATTAATATTTGAATTTTATTTAGTGAATGACTCAAATGTGTTTAAATAAGACTTAATAAAATTAAAATAAATTTTAGCTGTGAATTTATGAAATGTCACATAAGGTATGCACAAGAAATGTGTTTATATGTAATTATAAAACTTCATAAACTTTTTTTTAGATATATCAGTGCAGCTATTACGCTTTTGAAAGTTACTGAGCAAAAAAAAAAAAAAGGAAATCAAATTTAAACGTGTTTATTCATAAACACAAAGTATTTTTCTTTTATCTATTCCTATATAATGCTAAAGAAAATGTGAGAAAAAATTCAGCTACAAGATAAAAGGATTTTGTTACTTAAGACTGTAATATAAATAAATCTTTTATAAATATAAATAGTGTATAGTTAATATGATTAATATTCACTAATTATTTTTCTAATAGACAATAAATGTGTCGTGACAAACGTGAAAATATATAATAATAAATAACAGCAAAATACATCAGAGATTTTTCTGACTAACTTTCAGAGCATCAGTGACCTTAAATAACTTCTGTGTGTTTTCTCTGAGAGAGAGAGAGAGATTGTGAGTGTGTGTGTGTGAGACAGTGCAGCAGGGTGTTCAGTGTGTGTGTGTGTGAGACAGTGCAGCAGGGTGTTCAGTGTGTGTGTGTGTGTGTGTGTGTGTGAGACAGTGCAGCAGGGTGTTCAGTGTGTGTGTGTGTGTGTGTGTGTGTATATGTGTGTGACAATGCAGCAGGGTGTTCAGTGTGTGTGTGTGTGTGTGCGTGTGTGTGTGTATGTGTGTGTGACATTGCAGCAGGTTGTTCAGTGTGTGTGTGTGACAATGCAGCAGGGTGTTCAGTGTGTGTGTGTGTGTGTGTGTGTGTGTGTGTGTGTGTGACAGTGCAGCAGGGTTTTCAGTGTGTGTGTGTGTGTGTGTGTGTGTGTGTGCGTGTGTGTGTGTATGTGTGTGTGTTTTCACAGCTGAAGCTGCAGTGTGTGAGGAGAATCAGAATGTCAGCGGCTATAACAGGTACGATGTATAAATATTTCTAATGAACCAAATGTGCAAATTTAAAGTAAATGATTGAAGTTAATTAATTAATTAATTGTCACACTGATACAAATTCTCTACAAAACTCTCCGAACACAACTTTGTACTTTAGCACCTGTTGCATTGAGGGAGATTTTACTTTTATATGTTGCTTGGCATTAAATTTATAAATAACTAGATTTTTGCTTATTTGCTGTATTTTTAAAAATGATATTCCACTTTCTGTAAAGTAAAATATAAAAAATAAAAACATAAATAATTAAAATACAAATATGAAAAAATGAAAATATACTGCTTATTTTTGTGTTATTAAATACCTTTTATTATTGTTTTTTAAAAATATTTACTTAATTTTATTATTATATGAAAGTTGTCTTATACACATTTATTATTATTATAAGTAGTGTTAGAAGAAGAATTTAATGTTTATTGTTTTTTAAACAATATTCGTTTAGCATCTCATATTTTATTCATTTTAATGCATATATTAGTTATTTTTTAAATGTTTACTTTTTTTTTTTTTTTTTTTTGATTTTACTCCATTTTATCTCAAATTTGCTCTTGGCCAGTCCCACCCCCCAGTCAGCTCTCCCCTATCATATGACAGCTTCCAACTGGGGAGGGTGAAGGTTATCACGTGCTTCCTCCAAGATACGTGAAGCCAACCACAGCTTTTTGATCTGCTGCCACACTGCTGTCACACAGCAGAGTAACACACTTACGCGTTATTAAAAGAAAGACGGTGGCCTTCTTTCCTCACATAGATCCTTTCACCCTAGTTCCCTCAGATCTCAAAGAGATAGCCATGATATTTACTAAACTGGACCTCAGAAGCAAGTCATTCGCATCAGACTGGGTGATGAGTGGAAAATGGCCTTTATCATGATCTTGGACCATTATGAATACTTGGTAATGTGATATGGCATTGTTAATGATCCATCTGTGTTTGGCTATGAGATCAGCATTGCAGGAGAAACACATTCATCAGGTGAGGGCAATTCTCAAAAGGCTCCTAGACAACAACTGGTTTGTAAAATGGGAAATGTGAGTTTCATCAACACTCTGTCAAGTTTCTAGGCTACACCCTTGATGAGAGTGGAGTAGAGATGTACCAAACAAAAGTTCAAGCAGTTACTTCCTGGCCACGACCTCGAACTGCTAAAGAGCTTCAAAGGTTCCTAGGATTTGCAAACTTCTACCATTGTTTAATCTGAGGATTCCACTCTATAGCAGTTCCATTAACTTCTCCTCAAAGGTAAACCAAAGGCACTCAAATGGTCGGAGGCAGCCACCCTTGTATTCCAAAGTCTTAGAGGAGTGGTGACATTGGCTTGAAGGAACAGGACACCCAATCTTGATCCTCATGGACCACCAGAACCCAAAATACTTCAAGTCTGCAAAACATTTAAACCCATGCCTACTCACCTTAACTTTACCTTAACATATAAACCCAGGTCAAAGAACACCAAGGCAAATGCTATGTCATGAATTTATGAAAGTCTGCAATCTCAAAAAACTCCTGAAACTATCCTACCCAAGTTCTGTATTGCAGCACCAGTTCACTGGGAAATCATGGATGACATCCTAAGAGCACACTGAGAGGAACCATCTCCAACTGAATGTCCACCCCCAAAGACATACTGTACATACCCCAGAGCATGTGATGGGTGCACACCTCGCTCCTGGCATTCAAAGAACAAAAAGATTAATCGAAAAAAAAAATTCTGGAGAACTCTGGAGTGGAAAACTCTGAAGAATGATGTTGAGCAGTTTGTCAAGGCTTGTTCAGTGTGTGCGCCATCTCACCCCAACCATCACACTTCCCTTGGTGTAGAAAACCTTCAAATGTCCTCCCTGATGACTTCAGAAGGAGTGGGCAAACCTGAGAAGCTGCCCATGTGAGATTGCAAAGAGCCATATGCAGACAGAAGTGACAAGCAGACTGTCACAGACATCCTCATCCACAGCTGCACCCATGGCAGAGGGTCTGGCTTTCAATGAGAGACCCATGAAATGAAATTTCCATCATGAAAATTAAGTCCCTAATTCATTGGTCCCTTAAAAATAATTTAACAAGTAAACCCAGTCACATAGAGATTAGAGTTACCACCCTTATACAAAATCGTTCTGTCACACCAGCCATGGACAAAATCCCACCCCACCAGCCTTCCCTGAACCTGCCCAGCTTCTACCTTGGTCTCACATTTTGTCATGTGGTTTGGGGTGATTGAGGTGGGCTTCGATTTTTTTTTTTTTGTGAGAAAGGGCTTCCATCTAGCTACCCTACCCTGTAGCCCAGACATGTGAAGGATACAGGGAGAGACTAGTACTCGCCAGATGTTTCTAAAAAGCCTTTATATACACCAATTAGCCATAACATTAAAACCAGTGACACCACTATATAAGAGTAACAGTGGGAAAAGACCTGACGTGATTTATCTTAGTTTCATTTTTTACATCACAAAAACCTGCGATTTTAACAGGGGTGTGTAAACTTATACAATATATTATATATTAATATAACTATTATTCTTCTTCTTATTGTGGTTGTTGTTCTTCCTCTTCTTGTTCTTGTTCTTCAGACAGGTTGGGCTTCACTGTGGGAGACTATGCTGTGTTCGGCGCCATGTTGGCCGTCTCCATGTTTATCGGCGTATTCCAGTCTCTGCGCTCACGTGGGCGGAGCTTCTCAGATTCAAACACAGTGGAGAATTTCTTCATGGGAGGGCGGAGCCTGGGGGCGGTACCAGTGGGTGTGTCTCTGTGTGCAAGCTTCATGTCGGCCGTGCAGGTGCTGGGGGTTCCGTCTGAATCATACCTGTACGGCTTCAAGTTCCTCTACATGTGTTTGGGGCAAGGCATCAACTCCTTCCTGACGGCCACACTGTTCCTCCCTGTGTACTACAGACTGACCATCACCTCCTCTAACCAGGTACACACACACACACACACACACACACACACACTGTTCCTCCCCGTGTACTACAGACTGACCATCACCTCCTCTAACCAGGTACACACACACACACACACACACACACACACTGTTCCTCCCTGTGTACTACAGACTGACCATCACCTCCTCTAACCAGGTACACACACACACACACACACACACACACACACACACACACTGTTCCTCCCTGTGTACTACAGACTGACCATCACCTCCTCTAACCAGGTACACACACACACACACACACACACACACACACTGTTCCTCCCCGTGTACTACAGACTGACCATCACCTCCTCTAACCAGGTACACACACACACACACACACACACACACACACACACACACTGTTCCTCCCTGTGTACTACAGACTGACCATCACCTCCTCTAACCAGGTACACACACACACACACACACACACACACACACACACTGTTCCTCCCTGTGTACTACAGACTGACCATCACCTCCTCTAACCAGGTACACACACACACACACACACACACACACACACACACACTGTTCCTCCCCGTGTACTACAGACTGACCATCACCTCCTCTAACCAGGTACACACACACACACACACACACACACACACTGTTCCTCCCCGTGTACTACAGACTGACCATCACCTCCTCTAACCAGGTACACACACACACACACACACACACACACACACACACACACTGTTCCTCCCTGTGTACTACAGACTGACCATCACCTCCTCTAACCAGGTACACACACACACACACACACACACACTGTTCCTCCCCGTGTACTACAGACTGACCATCACCTCCTCTAACCAGGTACACACACACACACACACACACACACACACTGTTCCTCCCTGTGTACTACAGACTGACCATCACCTCCTCTAACCAGGTACACACACACACACACACACACACACACTGTTCCTCCCTGTGTACTACAGACTGACCATCACCTCCTCTAACCAGGTACACACACACACACACACACACACACACACACACACACTGTTCCTCCTTGTGTACTACAGACTGACCATCACCTCCTCTAACCAGGTACACACACACACACACACACACACTGTTCCTCCCTGTGTACTACAGACTGACCATCACCTCCTCTAACCAGGTACACACACACACACACACACACACACACACACACACTGTTCCTCCTTGTGTACTACAGACTGACCATCACCTCCTCTAACCAGGTACACACACACACACACACACACACACTGTTCCTCCCTGTGTACTACAGACTGACCATCACCTCCTCTAACCAGGTACACACACACACACACACACACACACACACACACACTGTTCCTCCCTGTGTACTACAGACTGACCATCACCTCCTCTAACCAGGTACACACACACACACACACACACACACTGTTCCTCCCTGTGTACTACAGACTGACCATCACCTCCTCTAACCAGGTACACACACACACACACACACACACACACACACACACACTGTTCCTCCCTGTATACTACAGACTGACCATCACCTCCTCTAACCAGGTACACACACACACACACACACACACACACTGTTCCTCCCTGTGTACTACAGACTGACCATCACCTCCTCTAACCAGGTACACACACACACACACACACACACACACACACACACTGTTCCTCCTTGTGTACTACAGACTGACCATCACCTCCTCTAACCAGGTACACACACACACACACACACACACTGTTCCTCCCTGTGTACTACAGACTGACCATCACCTCCTCTAACCAGGTACACACACACACACACACACACACACACACACACACACTGTTCCTCCTTGTGTACTACAGACTGACCATCACCTCCTCTAACCAGGTACACACACACACACACACACACACACACACACACACTGTTCCTCCCTGTGTACTACAGACTGACCATCACCTCCTCTAACCAGGTACACACACACACACACACACACACACACACACACTGTTCCTCCCTGTGTACTACAGACTGACCATCACCTCCTCTAACCAGGTACACACACACACACACACACACACTGTTCCTCCCTGTGTACTACAGACTGACCATCACCTCCTCTAACCAGGTACACACACACACACACACACACACACACACACACACACACTGTTCCTCCCTGTGTACTACAGACTGACCATCACCTCCTCTAACCAGGTACACACACACACACACACACACACACACACACACACACTGTTCCTCCCTGTGTACTACAGACTGACCATCACCTCCTCTAACCAGGTACACACACACACACACACACACACACACACACACACACTGTTCCTCCCTGTGTACTACAGACTGACCATCACCTCCTCTAACCAGGTACACACACACACACACACACACACACACACACACTGTTCCTCCCTGTGTACTACAGACTGACCATCACCTCCTCTAACCAGGTACACACACACACACACACACACACACACACACACTGTTCCTCCCTGTATACTACAGACTGACCATCACCTCCTCTAACCAGGTACACACACACACACACACACACACACACACACACACACTGTTCCTCCCTGTATACTACAGACTGACCATCACCTCCTCTAACCAGGTACACACACACACACACACACACACACACACTGTTCCTCCCTGTGTACTACAGACTGACCATCACCTCCTCTAACCAGGTACACACACACACACACACACACACACACACACACACACACACTGTTCCTCCCTGTATACTACAGACTGACCATCACCTCCTCTAACCAGGTACACACACACACACACACACACACACACTGTTCCTCCCTGTGTACTACAGACTGACCATCACCTCCTCTAACCAGGTACACACACACACACACACACACACACACACTGTTCCTCCCTGTATACTACAGACTGACCATCACCTCCTCTAACCAGGTACACACACACACACACACACACACACACACACACACACACACACTGTTCCTCCCTGTATACTACAGACTGACCATCACCTCCTCTAACCAGGTACACACACACACACACACACACACACACTGTTCCTCCCTGTATACTACAGACTGACCATCACCTCCTCTAACCAGGTACACACACACACACACACACACACACACTGTTCCTCCCTGTGTACTACAGACTGACCATCACCTCCTCTAACCAGGTATATACACACATACACACACACACACACACACACTGTTCCTCCCTGTATACTACAGACTGACCATCACCTCCTCTAACCAGGTACACACACACACACACACACACACACACACACACACACTGTTCCTCCCTGTATACTACAGACTGACCATCACCTCCTCTAACCAGGTACACACACACACACACACACACACACACACACACACACACACACACACTGTTCCTCCCTGTATACTACAGACTGACCATCACCTCCTCTAACCAGGTACACACACACACACACACACACACACACACACTGTTCCTCCCTGTATACTACAGACTGACCATCACCTCCTCTAACCAGGTACACACACACACACACACACACACACACACACACTGTTCCTCCCTGTGTACTACAGACTGACCATCACCTCCTCTAACCAGGTACACACACACACACACACACACACACACACACACACACACACTGTTCCTCCCTGTGTACTACAGACTGACCATCACCTCCTCTAACCAGGTACACACACACACACACACACACACACTGTTCCTCCCTGTGTACTACAGACTGACCATCACCTCCTCTAACCAGGTACACACACACACACACACACACACACACACACACACACACACTGTTCCTCCCTGTGTACTACAGACTGACCATCACCTCCTCTAACCAGGTACACACACACACACACACACACACACACACACACTGTTCCTCCCTGTATACTACAGACTGACCATCACCTCCTCTAACCAGGTACACACACACACACACACACACACTGTTCCTCCCTGTGTACTACAGACTGACCATCACCTCCTCTAACCAGGTACACACACACACACACACACACACACACACACACACTGTTCCTCCCTGTATACTACAGACTGACCATTGTTGTAAATCTTTCAGAAGTCAGAATCAGGAACCAGGAGACCAGCTAAGAGCCAGATTGTAGAAGTATATGAAATGTATTAAATGTGTGTGTGTGTGTAAAAAGTGAAATAAACGGAAGGAAGTGATGTAATAATGGTCTGATCATCGATGGTTTCTACGTCTCCAGAGTATGTACGGTAGCTGGTCTGGTTCGGTCTGACATGTCTGTAAACACACAGCTTAAATACAAACATCATCAGGTGCAAGTGCACATGTTATCACCCCCTCATGTCAGGAAAACCTTTTCCCAAGCGCAGGAAGAGAGTTTGAAGGACAGTAAGATAGACCAAACAAGATAGGAGGACGCCTTCTTAGCGCTTCTTCACACAACAAGGTCATAAACATATTTTTAGTGTAACATGTTTACATGCCACAGAGTTACAGTATGCAAGTCCTCTGGATAAAAATGAAATGAACATAATCAAATAAAGGAGAAAAACATCCCACACCATCACCTCGTCTAACCAGGTATACACACACACACACACACACACACACACACACACACACACACACACACACACACACACACACACTGTTCCTTCCTGTATACTACAGACTGACCATCACATCCTCTAACCAGGTGCACACACACACACACACACACACACACACACACACACACACACTGGCCCTTTCAGTCAACAGATCTTCACTAATGTGAATCCGAGGAGTGAAACTGTCTCTATAGTACAATATCAAAAGCTCTGTGTGTGTGTGTGTGTGTGTGTGTGTGTGTCTCAGTATCTGAGGATGAGGTTCGGCAGAGGAATGCAGCTGCTTGGGAGTCTGCAGTTTCTTATAGCCACAGTAAGATCAAACACACACACACACACACACACACACACAGAATAATGTTTACACTCTGTTTGATTATTACTCTTTGTCTTTGCAGCTCCTCTACACTGGCATTGTTATCCTTGCTCCTGCACTCATCCTAAATCAGGGTATATATACACACACACACACACACACACACACACACATTCACACAATCACACACACACTCACACACACAAACATTTAAGGAATGAGTCTCCAGTGTCAACTCTTTTTCTGAGAATGAGAAGTAAATTGTTTCACTGATGTGCCACAACATTAAATGTAACTATAAACAGATAAAATTTTGATGTCTTTTTCTTAAACAATACATTTTTTGGCAAATTGCTGTGGTATAAGAAGAATAAAACACTTCGGGTTTCCTTTTATAGGAAAATAATCAACTTCAGGGTGGTAACAGTAACGCCACTTTGTCACATATTACTATAATAACAACACACACACACATTGTGTTTATTACTTAATGTATGATACAATAATACACATATACATTGGATTTCTGTGTGTGTATGTGTGTGTGTGTGTGTGTGTGTGTGTGCGTGTTTAGCTACAGGCTTGAACATGTGGGCGTGTCTGATCTCCACCGGACTCATCTGTACGTTCTACACAAGTGTGGTGAGACGTTAATGTTTTAAAACACACAACACACTGACGCTGATTTTATTCCACACGGCACAAACGTGTAAAGATCACGTGTGATATAAACGTGTAATAACTAGAGTGAAATCATTTACAGGTCTGCTTTTGTTAGATATTAAACACTAATTTTACTCTTCTCTCAGCTGATCTTTATTAATAACTCCATTAATATTACAGTGATACACACGCAGTGTCTAATCCTAAAAACTGAAGTCTGAATTGGAATTTCCTGTTTAAACACCGTTAACAGTTTTCGTGACATTTTATATTTCATTGCAAAATTGGATTAATTCCTTAGTAATTTCTCACTGACAGGGAAGTTTTCTTGTTCATTAAAGGGGAAGTTTGTATTTATTTCCTTCTGTAGGGCGGAATGAAGGCCGTTGTGTGGACAGATGTGTTTCAGGTCGTCGTTATGCTTTTGGGTTTCGTCGTTACCTTCGTTCACGGCACTGTCCTGGCAGGAGGACCAGCCAGAGTCCTGGAGATTGCCAACAACGGATCACGCATCAACTTTAACGAGTACGAAGCAAAGTTTCCCTAAATACAGCTGGAACCAAACAACTCAGTGTGGCGTGTATGAGCACACATCACCTGCACTTTATCAGGCAAAATTAATATTAATAAAATTTAAAAAATCAGTGAATAAATGACGTAAATTGGATAGACGTGTCTGTATTCGTAATGTTTTTACATGCTAAGATATTTTTTGCAGTGTGTTTGCATCCTCCTGTTTCTCTCTCTGTCAGTTTTGGGTTGGATCCTCAGAGGCGGTACTCGTTCTGGAGTTTTACAGTCGGAGGGACGATGGTGTGGTTGTCCATGTACGCAGCGAATCAGGCTCAGGTGCAGCGCTACATCTCCTGCAGGACGGAGAGACAAGCAAAGTGGTGAGACACAAACAATTCATCATGCAACACTGAAGCCTATACGCTTCCATTATTTATTAGCTACATTAACATCATAACTCCAGAGTTAAACTAAAAAAGCAAATCTTCATGTCTCTCCTTAATAATTAAACAATTAACAACAAAGCGGACATTGTGTACATTTTGTGTGTGTGTGTTTCAGGGCTTTGTTGATCAATCAGGTGGGTTTGTGTCTGATTGTGAGCAGCGCAGCTACATGTGGTATGGTGATGTACGCTCTTTATTCACACTGCGATCCTCTCAAATCTGGTCGAATCTCTGCACCGGATCAAGTCAGTCTCATACACACACACACACACACACTCAATATATGTTTATCATTCTTTAATAAAGTGTTTTTTGGATTGACTCACTGAATCATTGTTTACTGAATTGAATCAAACTTATTGCACAAAAATGTTCTTGAATCATAAATCACATCGCTGGTTAGTGAATGGAATTGAACTGAATTATAAAAATGAAATGCTAAATTTAATCACTGTTTAGTCAGTGAAATTGAATTAATCCATTAATTTTGATTTGATGAATCGAATCGCTGTCTTATGAATTGAACTGAATCATTCTTGAATTGAATTGAATTGAATCATGTCCAAAAATGCTTTTGAATCACTGAATTGAATCAAATTGAATCGAATCATTCTTAATGTACAAAAACCATTCTTAAATCATAAATTGAATTAGACATGCTGTCAACTCAGTGAATCACTCCCACTAATAACGTAAATGTAAATTAAAAAAATACGTACATATATTTCAGTGTTTGTCGGAGTGTGTAATATTTGAGCGTGTGTGTGAGTGTAATATGAGTGGTTGTGGTTACAGTACATGCCGTATTTCGTACTGGATATTTTTCGGGAACTTCCTGGATTTCCCGGACTTTTCCTCGCCTGTGCATACGGAGGAACGTTAAGGTAATAATATAAAGCTAATTCTGTGCGGTATTCCTCTCAGTTTCCATTTGTGTTGGTGTTATCACTACTGCTCTCAGCCAATCAGAACACACTGTACTGCTCTCAGCCAATCAGAACACACCGTACTGCTTTCAGCCAATCAGATCTCAGTGTACTTTTGGTGAAGAATGATAGAATGAGTTGCAGTAGTACCTGTAGGTTCTGGTCTTTCTCCCCACAGTACGGTCTCGACCAGCATTAACGCCATGGCTGCGGTTACGATGGAGGATCTGCTGAAGCCGTTTCTGATCGACTCGTTAGAGAGGAAACAGATTCAGCTCTGCAAGTTACTGTGTAAGAAATAAAGATATTTCATTTAAATCTAATTTATTTCTAATGGGTTGGTGAATAGCCCCGCCCCTCAGGCCAGTTTAAACAAAAGATCCCTTTACATACCATGATGGTGCTCCTGAACTGTGCAGTCCACTTGATGTGATGTTGTAATGTTGTGATATTGTGATGTGTGTGTGTGTGTGTGTGTGTGTGATAGCGTTTCTGTATGGAGTCGGCTGCATCATAACGGCAGCTCTCTGCTCTCTCCTGGATTGGGGAGTTCTGCAGGTACACCTTCAGCCTTGACACTTCACCCCGCAGTGAAGTACTCAGTGTACAGTGTAAGAGTGTAGCGCTCTATTTAACACACATCCTCAGTTTTCTGTTCTAAAATGCTGTATGAGTGCTCCACCAGGAAACATTACATTTGTTTATACTGAAATATTTGTGATTTGTTCAGTGATTGTGGTGCTAAATTGTGGGTTGATGCTGTATGTCCGTTACCTGTGTGAGAAGTTCGGTGTGGTTGTGTGTCACGCTGATGTCACAGGGAGACATTTTGATTAGCAGTGCAGTTACACCGGGTTTAATAGGAGTAAAAAATTTAAATGATCTCAAACATAAGTGATAATGGTTGTGAGCATCTAAACAAAAAAGAGCAAGAGCATCTTTTTAAACCTTTTTTTTTTATCATATTAATGAGAAATCCAGCACTGAAGTAGTAGAGACACTGGAGCAGGACTCACAGTCCCAGAATGCAATGCGACTATACACCACTGAGTTACGGCAGACACTTAGCTCAGCTAGTTATCAGACTGCAAGATGATGAGTGCGATGGTGTTGATGGTGGTGTTAGTGTGAAAGCTGAAGCTTTGGATGCTGATCTGTTTGAGCAGAGTGGACAGATGAGGAAGTGAGAAAGCTGGATAGACTACAGGACTAAAGCACCGCTGCATCGCTCTCCATGAAAGGGATTGGAGTATAGTGATACATCTATAGTATAGTGTAGATATCAGAGAACCCAGAGCACCTTCTCACATGATGAGGAGTGATACATACTTCATAGTCGTTTTGGGAAGTTGAGGATGGAAGGGGAGGGGCTTAACAACAGAGTAAGACAGTATACATGTACTCATTCTCCTTCCTGTATCCTGTATCCAATCACAGGGCTCGTTTACAGTAATGGGCGTGGTTAACGGGCCGCTCCTGGGCACTTTTATCCTGGGTATGTTCATCCCAGCTGCAAATAAACCGGTAAGAACCATGTCATTAACCACCCAGTGCATTATGGGAATTCATCTCCACTTTACAGTTCTGTTCTTTCATCAAAAACCCATTTTTAATGACTGAAAAGCATAATTATATTTTTGGGAATTTTCTCAAACATGAAGTGCTATGAGTTCAGTTTCTCTTCTGAAGTCATACTAATATTACTGTGATGGTGTTGAGGTCATAAAAATATAGCTTTTGAAGCACACTCCATCATTCACTTTGTCGATATTCAGTTCTACGTGGCACATGGGAGGAAATTCCGTCAAGCAAAAATGCTAAATCATCTTCAAAAGTACAAATAAATTATAAATAAATAATTAACTACGAAGAGCAGGAAACTCAGTTAACTAAATCAATATTTGGCCTTTAAAGCTGCGTCAGTTCTCTCAGGTTCTCTGCCATACAATTTTATCCTGAAGTTTTTCCTGCATCTTGGAGAACTGGCCAAAGTTCATCTTCTGTTTCTCCAGTAAAATCAGAACAGCCTCCATCATGGAATTTATTTATCGGAAAAGCGCTTGATTTCTGAATATCTTACTTTTTTTAAATGCAAGCATTTCTATGTAACATTTTTACTTTTTTTTTTTTTTTGGAAAATCTAAAATTAGTTCCATTTGACACATTAATGCAAAAATGGAGGGTGCCTAAACTTTTGCACACTACTGTACATTTAAAAAAAAAAAAAAAAAAAGAACCCTTAAAGGTTCTTCAGTTGTCCATCTGGATAAATTGTTAAAGATTCTATGTAGAACCTTACAACAATGTTTCCCTATCAGGAAGAATTCAAAGGAGAGCCCTTTCTTGGAAGCAAAGATCCCTTAATTATTCAATGGAACCTTAAAGAACCCTTAAAGAACCCTTAAAGAACCCTTTTTTCTAAGAGTGTATTAACTGTAACTAACTCAGTATGTGTGTGGTACAAAATTGCAAATTATTGCTCATTATTTTCTTCTTAATATCTAGAACCTGTCAGGAGTTTAACATTTAGCTTCATGGCACTCGGTTATTTAGTGATTGTTTTGGATAGTTCATGGTTCTTAGCCTCCTATAAGGGTTCGACTTGAACCCTTTCTGATAGAGAAACACTGTGCTGAAGGGTTCTACACAGAAGCTGTAAGGGTTCCTCTAGACCCCTAAAAGGGTTGCAGATGTTTGGTTCTTCTTAGATAGCCAACTCAAACTAGCTTTGGGATTTGTTCCATCTCGGGTTCTCAGGGTGCGTTTGCCGGCGTGGCGGTGGGGTTCTCTCTCGCTCTGTGGCTCGCTGTTGGAAGCTCCATTTATCCTCCAACCCCACAGAGAATGGGTGTGTTACACACCAGTGCAGACTACTGCCCTTCAGCTAACATTACACACAACTCCACCATGCTAACAACACCATCACCTACGCTGTCACCTCCAGGACCTGCAGAGAACCGGTGAGTAAAACACGTAAAGATGGAGTCCAGCGTAAGGACTAAGGAGCTACGAGGATAAGGGGACAGGCATGAATTTAAATTTGTTTGCTAAACTGCTCCTTAAGGTCAACATTTCTAACATCTTGATGTTGGTGAGCAATTTCTTGGTTGATTATTTCACAAATTCAAAGTAACATCTTTATATTTAGATGACAACAAATTCCACTAAAATGCCTGTTTATTATTTGATAATGCATTATTATACATTATTAAATGTATTTAGACATCATTGTATTCATTTTTTTTCTTTTACAAACTTTAAGTTATTCACTTATATTTTAAAAGGACTCCGAGTGATTTTGTAAAAAAAGTGATGAAGTTCCTAAAAGAGAGATTCACTAAAATTTTAAATGACTCCTTCAGGGATTCACTTACGTTTGTAAATGACTCCTATGTAAGCTTGTAAACAACTCCTTGAGTGATTCATTTACATTTCTAAAACAACTCCTTGAGTGATTCATTCAAGTTTGTAAACAATTTCTAAAGTGATTCACTTAAGTTTGTAAACAATATAGCAAGTGATTCACTCATACTTTTCCTAGTACTGTAAAGTGTCCCTTACTGTACCTGGCAATAAACTGTTTCTGATTCTGATTCTGATTTTAAGCAACTCCTGGAGTGATTCACTTACCTTTGTAAATGACTCCTTGAGTGATTCACGTGACGTTTTAAATGACACCTTGACTGATTCACTTACATTTGTAAACAACTCCTTGGGCCAAGCAAGAGTTTTATTCACCACGTTTGTGAAAACTTTGTGGTGAACAGATACTAACACACACAAACACACACACACACACACTCCTAACAGTGTTAATTGTTGTCTTTTCTTGACTAACACTTTAAGTGACTCATTTCACTTTATGCTTTATCGTCTCTGCTGCTCTCGGATGTAGGCATGGTGGTCTTCAGGATTTTTACTCCATATCTTACCTCTACTTTGGAGCTCTGTCCACTGGAGCATCTGTGCTAGTTGGAATAGTGGTTAGCTACCTAACAGGTGAGACAGACACACCCATTTTAAAATGGAATGTTAAATATTTCATTTCACTTCAATTTTATGTATGTTGCACTTTTAATGAAGGACATTGTCACAAAGCAGCTACACAGAAATCTGGATATAAATTTTTAAATTTGAAATAATAAATTTGAAGTAAATTTATCCCTAATGAGCAAGCCAGAGGTGATGGTAGCAAGTAAAAACTCTCTGAGATACGAAGAAGAAACCTTGAGAAGAACCAGACTCAAAAGGGAATCCATCCTCATCTGCGATTATAAATCATTTCCCTTCTATAACTGTTAACTATAAAGTAAAACAAGTTCTTATTGTGTAAACAGAAACTTGAGTATGAGCAACTTAAATCTATCATATCATACTGAAGTTATTATCTCTTCAATGATGGAGACTTGAGTGCAAACTGTTCTTAGCAATTGCAGTCCTGATTTTTAGGCTGGTGATTTTTAGCTCCTGCAGGCCACAGCTAGTGATTTTCAGGTGAATGAGGCTCCAAGAAGAAGTAGGGCATCAAGATGGATCAGGCAGGTCCGGAGGGCAGAAGGAGTCAGGATCACTGGAATCTCATCAGGCAGCAGGACTAATGTGTAGCAAGACAGAGAGAGAGAGAAAGAGGGAAGGGGAAGAGAGGGAGGAACACAGATTTTTAGGTATGCTCTTGTGCTTTTAGTGCTTTATAGGTCAACAGTAGTACTTTATAATCAATGAAATTTGAGAGCCAATGCAGTGTGGATAAGATAGGGGTGATGTGGTCATATCTTCTGATTCTAGTAAGGATTCTTAATGCTGCATTCTGGACTAACTGGAGCTTGTTTATGCTCCTACTGGAACATCCAGACAGTAAGGCATTACAGTAATCCAACCTAGAGGTAACAAAAGCATGAACTAATTTTTCTGCATCATGTAGTGACATTATATTTCTTATCATAGCAATATTTCTGAGATGAAAGAAAGCGATCCTAGTGATATTATCTACATGAGCTTCAAAAGAAAGACTGGAGTTAGTAATCACACGAAGGTCTTTTACTGCTGCATATTATGAAACAGAAAGTTATTATGTAATCAGAAAGCTTACTTCTAGCTGCATGTGGTCCTAGTACAAGTACTTCTGAATTAAGTAAAAGGAAGTTAATAAGCATCCAGTGTTTAATGTCCTTTACACATTCCTCAACTTTATTAAGCTGGTGTCTGTCATCTGGCTTTGCTGAAACATACAACTGTGTGTCATCAGCGTAAGAGTGGAAGCTAATACCATGTTTACGGATAATTTTGCCCAGAGGTAGATATATATATATATATAAAGATATATAAAGAAAAGAGCAGTGGGCCTAAAACAGAGCTTTGCGGAACACCAAACTTTACATCTACAAACTGATAAGTCAAATAAGACCTGAGCCAGGAAAGGGCTGTTCCCTTAATGCCTACTACATTTTCTAGTCTATTGAGGAGAATAGCATGATCAGTGGTATCAAAAGCTGCACTAAGGTCAAGCAACAGGAGACACAAGGAGACACAACACTGATCAGAGGCCAGTAGTTGGTCATTTACCACTTTAACCAGCGCTGTCTCTGTGCTATGATGAGGCCTAAATCCTGACTGATACATTTCATGAATGTTATTCCTATGTAAGTGTGAGCATAGCTGCTGTGCTACAACCTTTTCTAGGATCTTGGAGATAAAGGGAGGTTTGATATTGACCTATAACAGGAGTCAAGGTCAGGTTTTTTAATCAGGGGCTTGATAACTGCTAGTTTAAAAGATTTAGGTACATAGTCAGTGCTAAGGGAAGAATTGATTATTTTTAGAAGAGGTTTGATTGCTTCTGGAATTATCTGTTTGAAGAAACATGTAGGTAAGGGATCTAGTATACAAGTTAATGATTTTGATGAGGAAATTAGTGAAATTAGTTTGGTATCTTGAAGGGGAGTAAAGCATGCTAATCACTGATCTGATATTTTTATATTGTCATCTACATGGCTAGTTAGCAAATTGTCTGGCTTTAAATTAACAGTTTGAATTTTTTGCTTGATATTTTCAAATGTGTCATTGAAGTCATCGCTACTACATACTGATGGTGTGCATGCTTCTGTGGTAGTCTTGTTCCTAGATAACTTTGCTACTGTATTAAATAAATAAGAATTCTGTTAGGGTGGAGAGATACGTTGATCTAGCAGCACTAAGAGTGTTTCTATATTATATATGTTGCTAAGATGACTCTCCTTCCATGCTGTTCGGAATACCACCAATTTAGTTTGACACCATTTATGGTGTAATTTTTGAGTGGTCGGTTTAAGGTGTGTGTGTGATCGTTATAGCATAGTGCTAGTTTTTCTCTCTAATAGTTTTTCTTTTAAGTGGAGCTACATTATCTAGAGTTTAGCAGAATGTTGACTCTAAGCTTTCAATCACCTGATGAAGTTCCATGTGGTCAGATGGTGATCTAGTCAAGGTTGAGAACTCTGGGAGATTACTGATAAGACTACAGTGGGGTTCAAAAGTCGGAGACCACATTGAAAATCTGGGATTTGTTTTTCATTTAAAATCAGAAATAAACAGAAGGTTTTAGAATTTTGAAATATATAAAACAAAGAAATTAAACGTTCAATATCTTGAATATTTAATATTGAAGATTCTGCACTATTTCTAGCTCGCTATTTAAATGTAAGCAATATGTGTGTGTGTGTGATATTGAGCAGGTTAAATGCTTTGTAAAAAAAACAGGTCAGATTTTCCTCATGTCTAATCTCTTCTTCTGAAGCGAGTGATCAGACGACACTCTGATAGATTTGATCTAAAATGGATCATGAAGTTTTACACAGGTGCCCACTGTAATTAAAGCAAAAATGGATGAACCAAATATTAAGAAATTCATGTAAATATTTCAAAGATTCTAATTTTCACTCAAGTTGTTGTCAGTAATATAATTTGTAATGAAAATTGTTGTATTAAGTTGGAAGAGAATGCAAAATAGAAGCATTTTCACTACTGCTCAGAATTTTGGACCCCACTGTATGTACAGTTGCTGACGTGAATGTACACTTGACGCAGTAGCATGGTGAAGTACATATATTATGACTAAGCCATATTTTAACTGAGATGAGGTAATGATCTGAGATACTCAGACTGGGGTAGTGTAGCTATATTGGGTCCTATTGTGATCTGATTAACTCCTACTGAATCTAGAATGGACACAAACATTGTACTCAGACTCTCTTCCGGGTTATCAAAATGAATATTAAAGTCTCCAACAATTAATGCCAGTTAGACGGGGCTGATGTATATAACTGTATCGGCGAGGACTAGCTTCATTTAATGCTACATACTCATTTGGTTTAATCCACGTTTCTGTTAAATATGATAAATGTGAAATAATGTTAGCAGATTTTGGGATTCCACCCCATTTAACAATTCCACCAGGCTAAATCTAACTTTTTTGTAGGACCGACACAGAGAGGCTCCATCCAGCCTGGTTTGCTGTGGTGGGATCTGAAACCTCACCGTGATGCTCCTCAGGAAAGCACAGTAAGCTCAGACAAAAAAATTACATCAGAGCAAAAAGAGCTTCTGAGGAATCTACAAACACAAATTCAAACACAAATCTGCCTACGATTCCGATTTACATGCTGATTAACACAAATCTAAAATTCACTCAGTAGCACAGAACTGTGTTTTTGTATAAATGACTCCTCAAGTGATGCAATTTCAATCAAATTTATAAATGCTGTAACTCAGTTGCATTTGTAATTGACTCTTCTGGTGATTCACTTAAGTTTGTAAACAACTCTTTGATTCAATACATTCTGATTAACACAGATACACAATTCACTTAGTAAGACAGTGAACCTTGTATTTGGGTAAATGACTCCTTGAGTGATTCAGATTCAATTACATTGATGAACCCCTCAATTCTGTTACTGTATATTTGTAAACGACTCCTTGTGTGATTGGATCCTCAGTCGGAGTGACAGTTTGATCCCACATGGTGGAGAAAACCTTCACTCTGCTGTGGTGAACAGAATTATGATGTAAAACTTTAGATGGGAGTTTGAGTAGAAGTGATGAAGAACCTCAAGTTCTCATGATCCACGCTGTTTTTCTCCTCCGCAGGGTGAATCGATGACCCTGAATCCCACCATCGTCCTTCTGAACCCTGAGAAAGACGTCGATAAAGAGCAAAAATCTGTATCTGTTTTGTGAGGAACGTTTGTGTTGGTTGTGTATTTAGAAAAGGACATGTGTCTTTATGAATGTGTGTTTTATATTTTCAAATACAACCAAATCCTCACAGTGGGATGAATAATTCTTCCTTCTGTTGATTTCTCTCTCTCTCTCTCTCTCTCTCTCTCTCTGTGACTGCGACAGACACAAACCCACAGACATTTAATGTCTAACATTCCGTACATTCCTCATGAGACCTGAATCAATAGCGTTGATATTCTTATCTTTATTTAAATATGCTTCAATCAGCACATTTCTGACACACCTTTCAGCACTTCCTTGGTTACACCACACACCTGCACTACACCTGTCTGTCTCCTAATCCCACATGTGTATTCATTTACAGACTAAAGAGGAAGGAGATTAAATTATGAAAATCAGTTGAGTCAGAATGGACTAAACATTTCTAATTTAATATTACCCATAAATGCTAACCTGCATGAAAACTGGCGTTGACTGCTGGGTATTTAAACAAATTTACACACGTTAATGTACATTTCAGTTTTATTTATACAGCCGTTTTAACAGCAGACAGTTTTGCAAAGCGGCTTTACAGAAATCTGGATGTAGGTTTAGATCTCTGCTGAACAAAGCAGAGGCGACGATGACAAGGAGCAGAGAAGAGAAGAGTGAAGACAGACAGTAGTGAGTGTGTGTACAGGATGTTCAGTATGTGCAGAGTGTGAATAAGGGAAAAATCCTGAGATGAGCAACAGGACGCTGTTTATGATTACAGCAGCAGAGTCTACAGAATCCAGGACAGATTAAACGCTGAATAAACACTGAGAGTCGGAAATGAACTGTTTATAGTGGAGCAATATATAATAAAAAAAAGAGGAAGTGAAATGGAATTAAAGACAGTAAAATTTGATAAATATACCCAAGACTGTGGAGCTTCGCTGGTCACACCCCGACTTACAAAGATAATACATAGCTATGGCTTAGTCACATGAGGAAAAGAGATTAATAATAAAGAGCGATCATTGTATTGTACCTCAAACTGGAGTGTGTGTGTGTGTGTGTGTGTGCGTGTGTGTGCGTGTGTGCGCGTGTGTGTATGGGGTTTTACAGTAACCACCACACACCTCCCGTTTTAGTTACAACTAAAGAAGTAAGAAAATAAAGCAAACTTTATTACTCAGCGATTCAGAGAGACGGAACTTTTTTTTTTCTTTTCCTGATATGGAGCCACCTTGAGTGAACGAAACTTTGAGTAATCACTTATACTGTAAATGTAATAATTAGAATAAAGGATAAAGTATAATTATAATAAAATCAGTCCTAACAAAAGAAAAAACAGTCAAGTCTCTTCACACGTAAACATTTCCAGTTCCAAAAATACATTTAATTTTCAAATCCAATTTGAGGCTTTGCCATTTATTACACGATCTGATATCTGATATGTTCTCTCTGATATCTGAGACACAGTCTTCTTGCTGGTATCGGCCCGATACTGATACTGGTTCTGGTTCTGGTACTGCTACAGATACTGGTACTGATACTGGTACTGATACTGGTACTGATACTGATATTGATACTGGTACTGGTACTGGTACTGATACTGGTTATCAGATCGGTGCCGTCTCTGTTAAATACGTTATCTTTCTCCTGCAATAAACTGTTTATTTTGTATGAGTTTGTTCAAATTTCCCAGCCAGGGCTTCATGGTGACATTGCAGGGGGTTCGTGAGACTGTGATAGAAATGTGAATGATAAGTTAAATGTTAGTAATATATATTTTACAAGTATAAAACTAAATTAATTTAGTTAAATTAACATTAACAATTAATGTTCTAATGCTTTATTGTGACCTCATAAGTAAAAATTGACAGACTCGATTACTCATGAATCATGTCACGTGATAATAGCTCTTAGCATGTCAGAGTTAATCATAAATTCCAGTTAGCTAGCTAATTCATTCTTCATGGCTAAAAACGTCTTCTTTACAACTCCTGAAGATCTCTGAAAATGGACAGAAGTTGTCAAGTAAAAAAAAATAAAAAATCACAACGGAAGGAACAACCAAGCACAAATCAGACAATAAAAGCTCCAAAGCTGAAAATACCGAGTGGAGCATTTGTACATGTGTGAATAGTGACGAGGCCAAACGCCTTCCAGTGTGTGTGAAATGTTTGGAGCAGCTTTCTAATGAAAGCATGAAGCCAACTTTTTAAAACTAAAAACACATCTTAAAACCAAACATGGAAACCAGGCCACAAAACCAGTGGAATGTTTTAAGGTAAGCTTGCAGAGCTTAAAGCAGGATTCAACGAGCGAAAGTGTCCCTTAAAGTCTCCGTAAAAGCAAATCATTTAGACTGAAGGGGTTCAGCTGAAAAAGGTGATGAATTAAACTCATGAATTAAACAATTTTTAATGTAAATAGTGAATAATATACAAAACAATGAACATCTCAGTTCTATAATTTACTAAGGACGATGTGTTCATGGTCAGATCTCTACTCCACTGATCTTTACGTCATGCTGAAAGACTTTATCAGCCTCAGCACTGAAAATTTATGAACTGGGAACACAGTGAACTGACGTCATATTCAACATACAGTGGATCAATACAGTAGGGATCTTTACATGAAAAAACATTAGAAAAAAAAATTTAACTTCCAAAATGAACATTATAGTCATAATGAAAAAACTCTATGTTCATTAATGAGCAATAAAGTGTGCATGTAAACTTCTCTAGTCGTAACTCGAACAGATAAATGGCAGATTTTATCATCCAAAGTGTGTGGTGGTTACTGTACACACACACACACACACACACACACACACACACACACTTTATTAAGATGTGGCTGCAGTTAACAATCTCATTCCGATGTGTTACTAAGTCATGGCTATGTATTATTATTTTTTTATTAAGGCAGGATTTCTGCATTCTTGGGTGCATTTATCACATTTTACTTTGTTTAGTTCCTGTTTATTTTGCTTCTCTTATATCGTGTCTGTTATATTATAGCTCTTGCGTAAGTCTTAGTGTTTCTTCAGTGTGAACTCATGACCATGTATTATTTTCATTAAATCAGGAAGTCACCAGTGGAGCTCCAAACAAGACAGATGAAGCTCCAGAAGTGAATAAAAGCAAAAGAGAAAATGATAAAATGAAAAAAAAACCAGGCCACAATAATTGCAGCAGTGTGAGGAATGATTCAATCGGTTTAATTTAGAATCCACGTCTACATTCGTCTGTTTGTAGATGTTTTCAGTGTCGTTCTTTCTGATAAACTGATCCTGAACTCTGATTAAACACAGCATCTCTTTACCTTAAACAGCTTTAAAGGATTCAGTGTGCAGCAATAAACCCGAGTTTAAACACCAGTTTCACACTGCACTTTGTTTCTCAGCTTTAAACTTTAAACAGCCTCAGTTTGTTTTTCTCCTGCGACGGAAACAAGAGAACGACTGAAAACCAGAAACCACACACACACACACACACACACACACACACACGCACACACGCACACACACACACGCTTATAACATTCACACAGCTTTTTCTTCCTGTCTGTAGAAAGCGACACACACACACACACACACACACACACACACGCACGCGCGCACACACGCACACACACACACACGCTTATAACATTCACACAGCTTTTTCTTCCTGTCTGTAGAAAGCGACACACACATACACACACACACACTCACACACGCTTATAACATTCACACAGCTTTTTCTTCCTGTCTGTAGAAAGCGACACACACATACACACACACACACTCACACACGCTTATAACATTCACACAGCTTTTTCTTCCTGTCTGTAGAAAGCGACACACACACATACACACACACACACTCACACACACACACTCACATAACATTCACATAGCTTTATCTTCCTGTCTATAGAAAGAAAGAGACATATGTTCATATTTAGCCATGTGATGGTTTTATTTCATTTCCTTTACTTTTCCTGATATTGTTTTATTACATTATTATCTTCTGCATATCAAATAGGAGATTTATTCGCTGAGAAAGCCACCAATCAGCATCAAGTAAATGTTTAATAGATCAGGAAATAGATCAGTTTAAAAGATCAGGAAATAATTCTGTTTATAAAAAAACTGAAACAGACACCAATTAACATCCTGTAAGTGATGTCACTAATTACTGTCAATCAACATTGAGGAAATGGCATTATATAAAACTATATACATGTCCATACTTACATAAGTATATATTAAATATAATACAAAACTATAACATTATTTACTATATTACATACACATAATCACCAGCAATAATATTAACCATTTAATTAATATAGCAAAAATTCCATGCTGCTTATGAAAAATACATAGTACTTAGAATATTGATTAAAAAATATAATATTAATATCAATTAAAAATTAAAGCAAATAATCACCTACTAGCTTACGATTAAATGATAAATTGGATGAAATTCATTAGCTTAACAATTCTTTTATTATTTTGTTGACATTTTGTTGATAATATTTTGTCTCGCTAGAGTGTGCTTTCGATGCAAGACGAGGATTAACGATATGTATTTATAACCTCAGTATTTTTAGCCAGATGGGCTTGTTACTAAATTGATATTTCCTTTATTTCAGGCAGCTTGCGTAAAGCCATCAGTTTGTGTGAGAAAGAGGAAGTGATACTTCATCTTTCCTCAACTGTAGACTTTAAAAACAAGACTCCATGAAGAAGAAACACAGAAAAATGAAAGCGAATGGAGAGGACGAGAAACGTCTGTGTGTGTGGTTATGGTACGGGAAATCAGTGTGATGTCACACACTCACACTGCACTCAGGAAGAACTTCAGACATACACACACATACACGTACACAAAATGCGTTTTCATCGGGCTGAAAAGTGACGAAAAACATCATCATCATCACAAAAGGTAAACATCTGGATTTTATATTCATTACTTCTTACATTAGGACGTTAGAACATCTGCATGTGTGTGATGGTGTTTAACGTTAACACTCGTGTCGTGTGACAGCGCTGTGTGTGTGTGTGTGTGTGCGTGTGTGCGTGTGTGTCAGTATGTTTAATGTAATCTTGTCTATAATTGTGCTACAAATCATGGTGATATTTTATCTCCATCTTGTAAATATAAACATCTGGATTGTTGATATATGAAACCTGACAGGTGTATAAACAGATTTACTGAGATCACTTTATTTATAGATTTATATTTACTTATTTATATATTGTTATAGCCTCAGCTTCATCCTCTTGAGACAGTATATATATTTATCTCTTTAGATAAGGACGTTACTTTGTTTTTTAAAAAAACAAAACTTTGTGTATAACATTCGTCAGACAGCACTTTGCTCATACAAGTCATCAGTTTTTTTTTACTTCCTGTTTGAAGACATTTTCGTTTCTATAGTTATGGGGTGCCAATAAATAAAAACATCAAGGAGAAATTAAAATGGCTGCAACAATTCAACGGATGATGACAAAATTAATGTTTAATTAATTATTTGTTTTGTAATCTGATTTATTCATTATAATTCATTCACTTTGTTACATATAACACAAATTATATCTATTTATGGACACATTAAGATCATATCATTGTAAATATGGCCGATTTACACGACATAATTACATATATATATAAAATACAGTCAATTTAATATGATAGACTTGATCATAATTTTTCTAATTGTTATTTCAGTTATCCTATATCACAGTATATATTCTCCATATGCCTTACAAATAGATAAAATAAACTAAAAGTTTTTGTTTTATATTTAGATATACAACATAATATGAGTTTGTGCGTGATGTAATGTTTAATTCAAACAAAATTAATTTGGTTTTCAATAAGCAAAGCTGTAAATGTTTCATCTTTACATTTAGGTTGCATTACAATATATTATAATGCATTAGATTCCATTATATTATGCATTATTACATTATCCATAGCATTGGAAATATTCCTTAACTATGTTAAAATAATGCTATATAAGCAACAAAAACATCAGTAGTTTTTAAATGTATTTTAATATCACCAGTTAGCATTGTGTAAATGATATTATAATAATACTGTTAATAAGAATTGAAGCTAACAGTGCTAATAGCTCTTACATGTCCTAAACTAACACTTCATTAAAGAATGCCTAAAGTGACCTTCATAACACACTCATAAGCATAACAGCACTTTCACTGTAAAACTTTAATAAACCTGTATAAAGTGTGTATTCCAGTCATATTCATTCAGCTGTGTGAGGGCTCCATAAGGGCTCCAGTGCTGGATTATAAGCGCCAAGACTTCTCAAAGCTGTGAGATGAACGTGCTGTTAATAAAGATGAAATATTAACTCATAACATCAGAATAAACTGTTTTTAGTCAAATGATAACAAACACTGAACTTTCTTCTGTAACAACATAAAACATTAACGTCACCTCATGATGATTTTTTATAAAAGACTCATGAGTGACATGTTCATTAGAGGTTCAGTAGTGACATATTTATAATATTTGTAACATGTATACTGTAAGTAATACATAATTCACTAATTATTAAACATTATTTTGTTAGTTTAGCAGTAAACTTTAGTAAATACTGTGGAAAAGTCAGAGACAACCATTTTGTTTTCAGACAAATGGCCATTGAGTATTTATTATTACAATTACATTATTATTAAAATGTACAGTACATTAATTCTGTTTTCAGTCAAACAGCCATACAGTAGTTACTTATCCAGGTCAATATTAAAGCTCAATATTTCCAATAAAATATTCACACATTTCATATAGACCTTAGAATGAAATAGATTTTCTCTTGATTATTGTTCTTTACTGTTATTGTACATAAATCACACAAAGGCCTTCAGTATGAAATCTGCAAATATTTTATTTGTAATATTGAACTTTAATATTGACCTTCATAAATAACTAGTGCATGGCTGTTTATCTCTGACCTTTACACAGTACTGTACATTTCTCAGGAAATTTCAAACATGTTTAAAAGGTCATTTACAGTTTAAAGAGGTTTTTACATGTTTATTTCAATACCTGCAGTGGATAGAAGTGCTCTCCACCTCCCTGTAAAATCACAGGTAAGAACTGTGATATACCCCTTTAATGTGAAATAACAACAAACAACACAATCAAGTGAGAAACAAACAGAAACATTTTACAGGAAAATAGAAAGAAATGGTGAAATGTTTCTTCATCTTTGGCTGTCTAACAGAATCCTGCAGCTTTTGTGCTAAAACAGATTGTTATTTGGAGCGATCCATTGATTCCCTCTATCAGGACCAGAGCCTCAGTCCCAGCTGAAGAGAAGCAGAACCACAGCATGATGCCGCCACCACCATGCTTCACCGTGGGTGTGGTGTTCTCATCAGATAAGAAAACACTTCACCGCATGGTTTGGGGAGATTTAGGGCTTGGATGTTTATTTTTATTTTTTTTCATGAGAAAGGGCTTCAGTCTAGCCGCCCTGCCTCACAGCCCAGACACGTGCAGAACACGAGAGATTGTATCCCATGCAAGGAGTGACCAATACTCGCCAGATGTTCCTGCAGCTGCTTTAATGTTACTGTAAATCCCTCTGCAGCCTCCCTGATAAGATTTGTTCTTCTCCTTTCGTCGGTTTTGGAGGGACGTCCTGTTCTTGGTGATGTCACTGTGGTGCTCCATTTTCTCCACTTGTTGATGATGGTCTTCACGGTGATCTTCTGTACCGCTCTCCTGATCGATTCCTTTCCACAGTGAGGTCCTGTACAGGCTTTGTAAGCTCTCCAGCTCCAGCAGTCGGATGAAACCAAGAAGATGTGAAGATGTTCCTACAGAAACATCTGATCTTTATTTAGAGTTAATCAGAATAATTTCAGTGATGACGGCTGGATGATAATTACTTTTGAACACGAGGTTGAAGGTGATTGACTCATTCTGAGCACAGTCACATGATCCATTATAGAAGGGTGTGTAAACTTATGCCACCAGGTTATTGTCCATTTTTCTTTTTCTTTTTTTATCTAAAATGTTTCTATTTGTTTTTTACTTGAATGTTGTTAGTTGCTCTATCACATTAAACCACTCTGCAGTTTTAACACGGGTGTGTAGATGTTTTATATGCAAATATTAATATATTTTATAAAAATGTATTCTAACATTTATACAGTAATTATTCATGAACTGATCATTAAATGATTATTAATCTTTAATTAGTAAACTACTTATTACTTGCTTATAATTAATTTATTATCTAACCTTAAATTAAAGTTTTGCTGATTCATGCAGTGCTTATGAATGTGTTATGAAGCTCCTTTTAACTAAAGTGTTACCACATATTTATATTAGTTATACATATGCACAGTATATTATGTAAGTTATATAGTTAGAAAATGTAAATGTACTGTATATTTCTGATTTTGTCCTTTGATGTGATGACATCATGGAAAAATTACGTCCTTTATCTCGAGTTACATTTCTAAAGAGCAGAAACATCATGTCTTTAAACTAATATAGTCTTTATTATGATACATCATTTTTATCTTGAGTCAAACCTTTTTTGTTAGACTGGAGGGGGAAACACCCTCTTTAATCCCACAGAAATTCCACAAAGAGTCCAAAGCTGGGTTAAACAGTGACACACCGATACGCGCCACTGTAACTGGATGAGTATAAAACGTAAATGAAACCGTAATGAGGAACGATGATGGTTTTAACTTTGACACACAAAAATACTGAGATTATAAACCACATGCTGAAAAGAACTAGTTTCAGTACGTCAGTGATAAGCCCCACCTAACACACACACACACACACACACACACACAAACACACATACACACACACACTCGATTTCTATGTTATGCTCATGCTGTAATTTTCACTTTTAATTTTCAGTCGCTTTTTTATTACAGCTGCGTTAAAAGCTGAACCGAGTCGAAATCTAAAAATAAATCTGAAACTGAGGTCCGTGGCAGAGAATCGAAAACACTTTTTCCTGAAAAAATACTAAAGGTGCAAAATCTCATCACTGAGGTACATGTGTTAGTAGCTTTAGTAACAGGAACATTATTAAACTTCGTAATTAAGGAACTCTGATGTAAGGAATAAAACCCTCAGTGTCGTTGTGTTACAGTAAAATAATCAACAACGGGGCGGTGTGATGAAGCGAAGTTACCACCATGAAGCTGATTATTTTCCTCTAACAGCACATTCCCAGGTGTTTTATTCGCTTATTATTTGCTAACCATTACAATTTATTATCATTAAAATACGATACTTCATACTTCTTATCTGTTTATAGTTACATTTAATATCGTGTAAAAGAAGTTCGTTCCTGTTCGCGGTTACGTTATAGCAGCTATAAACGGTCGTTCCCTCACCAGCCTCTTCACCATAACTTAAAGCTTTATGCTAACCTAATGCTCTTTACACAAGGGCTAAATGGACATTAGGGATATTATTTTTGGTAAAAGTTGTAAAATTAATGTGTGTGTGTGTGTGTGTGTGTGCAGGAGACGCAGTGATGGACATGAGTGAGGAGGAAACGAAGCCGCTGATGACATGCGAGCGCTCGGGGAGTCACAAGTCGAGCTGCGACTCCTTCATGCTCGTGCACTTGTACTACAGCGCGACGTCAAAAAGCGAGAGCACGCTCTCCATCCCTGCAGGACATGTGACCGCCGAGAGCATCTGTGTACTCGCAGCTAAAAACTGCGGTAACACACACACACACACACACACACACACAGTATCCATGCAGTGATCTGAGAGCACAGCCAAAGATTGTTTTGATATGTTCACATCTCTTCAGACTTCTTAATTGTTCTGTGTTGTTTGTCTAGTCATCTGGACGGGTCTGAGCTTAATTAGCATTGCTTTCTCGCTTTTCCCGAACTTTAATTAGCTCACAGATAAACTGCCTGACTCTCACACAGTGGCCTATAAAATGCTCACGCTAATATACAGTACTGTGCAAAAGTCTTAGGCACATGTAAAGAAATGCTGTAGAGTAAAGACGCCTTCAAATATAATGAAATTAAATGTTTCTACATTAAAAAAATCCTATAAAGAGCAGTAAACAGTAATAAATGACACAAAGTCAGTATTTAATGTGACGATCCTTCACTTTAAATAAATAAACAGTATCTGAGGTGCAGTGTGTGCAGTTTTATAAGGAAATGAGCTGGAAGTGTTACTGAGCATCTTGCAGAAGCAGCCACAGTTCTTCTGGAGACTTTGACTGTCGACTTGCTTCTTATTTCTGCAGCGAAACCCAGCAGCCTTCATTATGTTTTTATCTGAAAAGTGTCTCTTATGGAATCTGCTGCTTTCTTTACTGACATACAAACATTTTTCTGTAACGTTTCATTTTGTGCTGGAAAACTAATGTTTGGAATCTGAAACGTTTTTGTACTGAATCAATAATGTAGAAGTCAGAAAATAAACATCTATAACAAAGTTTGTACTAAAAAAAACAGGGTGCCAAGACTTTTGCACAGTACTGTATACCTACAACACAATCAAGACAGCATGATGGATGTAATTAGCTAGACAGCTAGTTAGCTAGCTAAAAATGTCATAAGTCTAATTAGCATTAAGTTATCTGTGATGCATTAAGGTAGCTGGCTAGCTGAGCTAGCATTGCTGAACCATTATACTGTGTAATTAAATACGGTATTTCATTCGAGGTGAAAAAGTGAAATTAGAAGGCTAGTGGTGATAGAATTATATATGAGTGTGTGTGTGTGTGTGTGT